>NW_010395901.1:54699-58693 GCF_000710305.1 Buceros rhinoceros silvestris
TTCCTGTGCCTTAGGATCTGTCTACGCACAGAGTTATTGCAGAGAGCCATTCTACATTGTAGAGAGCCATTCCTGAATAGCACTCCATGTGGGTACACTTTTGGTTGAATAAGACTTATTTATTCCTCATCTGCTTGACAGAGGCAGAGAAGTTTGCTTCCTAGTCTTCACATGGAATCCTCCTGCAAGAGCTGCTTCTTTTTCAGCTGTCTGCCCTACCTTAATCCAAATTTACTTTGGTATAAAAATGCCCTAAATTTGTCATCCATCCACCTTTGAGAGCCATTTAAGATTTATGGAGGTAAGTGCAGCGATTAAGCAAAAATACATCGATTAAAAAAAAAAAAAAGATGAAGGCATATATACAATAAAAACTGACTTTTATTTCACAAATTATGGGTGTTATAAAGCATATTGTTTCAGAAGAAATGCCTGTATTTGCCAGTGTGTTTCATTAAAGAATAATAAAGCCATACATATTTCATTTCCTTGTTCTAAGCTGCGAGAGCCTTAACTATATAAAATGCCCCATGCTGTCCTTGTTTTGTTGGCCTTTTTTTTTTTAATCAGATTTTCCCCCCCTAGCTAATGAAATTGCTCTTTAAACACATATATCACTTTCATTTGAAGAGACTTGACCGTGGCTCAAACAGCTTCTCTCTTCTACTGGAGAACAAGGCAACTGCCAGCACCTTTTGCTGTGTGCATTCAGGTCTGGATTGCCCCTGATCTCCAGAGTCCTGAACCCCTGGCATTCCCACCAGTGCTGTCTTAGGTAGGGTATTAGGTGATGATATCTTCAAGGGTCTGCACCTTGCATATCTGTACCAGTTCCTGGTCCATCTGCTATCACATGTCATTTCTCTCTTCTCGTAGTATGCACCAACCCACTGTGCAGCTGTACAGACGTCTGCGGAGCAAGGCATCCTTTCTCCCTGCCATCACCACGAAGCTGTTCATGACCCCCAGCTAGTTCCCTGCACGTGCCCACTCTTCTCCTGCCCATGGGAAGGGCACCTGGAGGTGGTGGTGTCTCACTTGAGGCAGACCCACCGCATCAACATTCTTCAGGGGGCAGAGATTGTCTTCCTGGCCACGGACATGCACTTGCCTGCACCCACAGACTGGATCATCATGCACTCTTGCCTCGGTCACCAGTTTTTGCTGGTCCTCAGGAAGCAGGAGAAGTATGAAGGCCACCCCCAGTTCTTCGCCACGATGATGCTGATCGGCACACCGACCCAAGCCGACAACTTCACCTACCGGCTGGAGCTCAACAGGAACCAGAGGCGCCTTAAGTGGGAGGCGACCCCCAGGTCTGTACTGGAATGTGTTGATTCTGTCATTTCTGATGGGGACTGCCTTGTGCTGAACACTTCCCTGGCTCAGCTCTTTTCTGACAACGGAAGCCTAGCAATAGGAATTGCAATAACCACCAGCAAAGTTCATAACACCGAAGGTGAAATATGAGTGGGAAGAGGACAAGGAAGAGGAACAACATGGGTGCTCTAGCTGCCTTGTGCGAGCCAGAACTTGCGGACTTTTCGGGGGGGTCTCAGGTCTTTTATGGTATTTAGTACTCATCCACAACGGGCATTATGTAAACATCCTGTGGTTTTGGTCTCTGTGTAATGTATTTACTGTTTTGTTAATACAATTTTATGAGAAATTTTAAAGAGGTTAATCATTTATTGTCGCCCTCCAGCAACAATGGAAACACCACTTTCTCCTGGAAAGTGCACCCAGGGTGACTCATAGAAACCTTTGATCTGAGCATGCTATGCAAATGTGTTTCCTTCATTGTCTGCCTATTTGTCTGTTATTAAAGAGGCCTCTGGGCCAGCTAAATGGCAAAGTATTCCACTAAGGGACAAGAGCACCCAGGTTTCCATAATAGCAATAGTGATTTAACCTTTAGACTGTGATCACAACCAAGCCCTGACAAGCTTGCAGCTTCAGTGCTCCCTTCAGCTTCTGAGGAAGCAGCCTTCACTACCCAGACAATGAAAGCTTCGGAAGAAAAAGTCACCACCTCCACTGAGCTGGGGCCTTGGGAAGCCTCGTCCTGCATTAAATTGGTGATGACAGCTAGTGTGTGGTCACTCTGAGCATGGTTAGATCTCACTCTTGTGTCACGATGGGCAGTGAGATGCTTGCTAGATGGTCTAGCTCTAGGACGGATATAACCACAGCCACCCCTCGGGGCATTCACCTTTTTAGCTGCTGTTTCCTTAAGCATTCAAAAAGATATTTTCAGAAAATAAAATATTAGGATGATTATAATTTGTCTACTGATCTTGCTATTGAATTCTGTGCCCCTTAGACCCACACTGTGTGCTGCTAAATACTGATTTAAAACAATGTGGCCAGAATATTTGTTTTTGAATTGGCTATGAGATTTGAAAAAAAAAAATACTCCTTTAAAAAAAAAAAACCTTAATTTTTTTTCTTCCATACACTTGGGGAGTGGTGATGGTCCTTTTTTTCTGCTGAGGGAGTTTCACAGGCAGTGATGGTCTCAAGAAGGCACAGGCTTCTCTAAGAGCTTCTCCATTGGGTGGCTCCCTGGAGAGGGTCAGAGGCAGCTGCTGGCCACCTTCTGACACTCAGTCCCATCTGCAGTCAGGCATATTTCCTCCATAGCCAACAACAGCAGTGAAATCCCATCACAGCAAATGGTGTATTGAAGGAGGGGGCTCTACGCTGAGACACATGAGAAGCATGGGTGAGACACATGAGAAGCATGGGAAATCATCTTTTCCTGTTTTCCCTTCTGCCCATGTGTTCCTGTGGCCTGGCTGCTCCTGAATGATTTTTCAAGAAACATCTGGAGAGTTGTGTGAGTTAGTAGCTAGAGAGGCTGAGGATCGTTTCTTGAGTCCCTTGGAAAAGCAAGGAAGAGGAGTAAAGTTAGCTGAGAGCAGTCCTTCAGTGTTTCAAAAGGCATCTCGCTTTGGGTAAGCAAAACCACTGATGCTAACCTCTCCCACCTCTCCTGGGAATTATTATAAATGATGCATGAAGTAAAACAAATTGATGTTTCCCTGAGATGAATGCTACACAAGTAATGCCTTATGAGTTACTGATGCACCTCGCCTCCTCATTTGGGCTTTTGTAGCAGGTCAGTGTTTAGAGAGAAGCTAGGGTTTCTTCAACAGGCTGCTCATGAACATGCAAGCTGAGGTCTGAAGAAGTCTCAGCCCCTGTAAGAGCATGCTGGACCATACCTTCACAGCTCTCCCACCTCTGAAATTGGGGGGCCAGGGGGCATGCTGGTTTATAGCGCTTCACTGGAACATGTGGGCTTCAGAGTGGCTTGCTTTTTCCCTGCAATGTTAAATATTCAGAACCAGCAACTGCTGCCCTTTCCCTAAATGATAGCAATAAATAAATCATTGGCATTTTTGTGGACTGAAACTGGCTTCTCCAGTTCCTCCGGCAAATATTCTGCTGCTGAATTAAAACAAAGCAAAAGCAATAAAACCCCCGTAAAAATAGTTCCTCTACCTTAAACTTCCTGAGCTCTATGTGCGCTGTGGTAGAGATTTAACATAATGGTGCTTTGGTTGTCTGAACACAACCAGTTCTAGGGAGAAAGGCATTCCCCAGGTATTCACTTATACCAGACTTTTTACTGGTGCTAGTTGGTACCTTTTGTTCTTGAAATATCTACTGAAATGAAGAATGTGCTGTTAGTATTTTGGAACATCCCCCTTGCCAATAGACAAGTGTATTTCTGGCTCCATGGACTTGCCAGCATCCTGGTTTTCTGATTTTGGTGGGGCAGGAGGCACAGTGGAAATGTGACCTCCCCAACATCGACCTCCTCACATCCAATGTGTCCTTTTCCCAGAGCTTTCTTGTGACCACACCAACAGTTCAGCCATTCTCTTTCTTTCCCATCCTCCCGCTCCTCTGGTGGCCACCCTTCTCATCCAGTTCTCTAGCTCTCAACCTCGGTTTCACCCCTTGGCTTGCAGGACCCATGCATTCC
>NW_010395901.1:58779-63872 GCF_000710305.1 Buceros rhinoceros silvestris
TCGGTTTCTCCCCTTGGCTTGCAGTACCCATGCATGCCTGCCTCCTCCTGCGTTTGCCTCTTGGGTGCCATTTCTTAAACTGTTCTCACTGCTCTTTGCAGCTAACCAAGAATCCTCCTTGCTCAACTCTCTCCACAGCTGCAAAGCCCCAGCTCTGGCAGGGATTTCAGAAATCTATATATATTGATGAAAATCTGCCCAGTAAGACTCCCAGTACAGAAGAGGACACATTTTGGAGAGAAAGGAGATGTGGGGGCCAAAATCTAGCCTTCATAAGCATCTCAACATAAAACTCTTATGTTTCAGGGTATATTTAAGGACTTTCTACCATGGAAGACATTCTAATTCTGTCATAATTCAAAGCCTATGAGCAACTCTTCACTGCCATAAAGCAAAGGTGAAGCAAATATTCTTCATGGTGGAACATAAATCCTAAAATGCTGGCAAGTAAAATCAGCAGTGAAATTCAGTTTACATTCGCTCTTTCAGAGCCCATAATATAGCACTTTTTACAGCTCACTATTCGTGCTTGAAAGGCAGCTGTAGCTTGGCTTCCCAAATTTGGACTGAAAAATTTTGGGGGCTTCTAGAATTCATTTCATACTCTAATATTTTGCATCTTTGTAACATATTATACTCAGTCATTCTAAATGTGAAGAATACAGCCTTACTTCTCCTTGAAGTAGGGAAAAGAGATGCATTTGATGCAGGAAAATAATGAGGACTTGCAAAATTGTTACACAGCTCTTGCAAAATTCTGTTTTCTTACCTAGCTAAGAGCAGTGTCCCTCTTTATTTTATTTTAGGGTTTTTTTTATGTAGACAAAATGGTGGGTTTGGTTTTGTGGTTTTATTTTTCTTAGAGTTTTTTTATATCTGTGTTCATGGATGGATTTTCTTGTGCCTAGATTGGCAAATTGCAACAATAATTTCATCAAGCTGAGCCAGATGGATTGCTACCAGACCCACAAGAAAACCTACTATGGTTCTTCCACACTATCCATCATGAACATGTGAATGTTAATATCAGATCTGCAGTAAAACAGCATTAGTGCTTTCAGCTCAATCCTATTATGAATTAAGCTCACATCATATATCCATGACTCCTTATAAATCAGCTGAAGCATCCCAACCCTCATCATCTTGAAGATGACAAAGGATCTTGCTGTGCCAGTGCCAGCCAGAGGGCTTGCTGAGAATTAGGGCAGTAGTCCTCTTCCTGCTGGACTCTGATATCTCATCCTCCATTTTAAACCATCTTTTATGAATATAGGTCAGTAAGCTACTAAGGAAAGGAGGGATGGTAAATTCTGGACAATGAAAGGGTTGTAAAACAAAATGAATGTTTTATGATAAATTGCCAGGTAGTGCTGCATGCTCTCTCTTTTGGGCATCAGAGGCATGTAACCCAATTGACAGTATGTAGTGTAGGTGATTTATCTGTTTCTAGCCCATATCACACCTGAAAAAGACTTTGATCAGAGGAGAGTCCATCAGAACAGAAATGCACTTCTGCTCCAACTGGATCAGAACCACCTTCTCACATGGAGAAGCTGCAGCTTCTGAACTGTTGAGACACAAGCATAAGTTTTTAATCCCTCCCTGTTTTTTTAAATCCGATTAACTCTCCGTGCTCACACTGTGAGTGAAAGGTGGAAAACAAAGATTGCCACATGTATCATCACCCAAACTATTCACACAAAAAGATGATTCACCTTCTGCGGAGATGACTCTGCAGAAAACAAGGGGGTTTCACAGCAGGGTAGCACAGGGCAGTGCCTGCAGGCTCGGGAGGTGGACACATACAACTGAGGGCAGAGCTCAACCTCTGGACGGAAACATTAGTCGACAGAAAACACTCAGAGAGAGGTCACAGCAGGGGCTGTCTGGAAAATGATCAGACCTCAAGAGAGTAACAAACTGATGGGGACATGAGGCTCTGTGCAGAGACATGTCTTCTCACATCAGCACCATCCATCTGGCAAAAGGGCCTCTCGTCTGCTGAGGCCCTTGTCTTGGGAGCAGTGCAGGTGAGAGGATCAGTCCTCATCACTGTGGGTCTGTGTGAGGATGGTCCTGATGCTGCATAGTGAGTGCAGACACCCAGCACAAGTTCTGTCCCACAGCTCCTCTGGTTTTGATGGGTACCCAGCTACCTGCAGCTGCTAGTAGTTCCTTCAAGCCCTGGAACCCTACAGTTTTGTTGTCTTTCACCTGCATAACTCCCACCAAGGTAGGAATGTATTTCCTGAAAACCACCCAAAAAAATCTTCAGCAGAACATCAGAATAAACCTATACCTCATACTTTGGTTAGGTCTATGATCACCCTTCTTTCACAAAGGCGATAGACTAATGTACAGCTTTTTTTCCCCCCTTTGGACTCTGCCCCTCCAGAACATGTGTGTGATGGACTAGCAGGCAGCGATCATCTTCAAGAGAAGGATGAGGACTAACATGTATTGCAAAGATGACTGTTCTCACAGTACTTTTACAAAGGGATGACAGGCTCCAAAAAAGAGCCTTACAAACCTTAGTGGGAGGCAAATGGGGAACACCAATTGCAAAGCCTGCTGTCTTTCAACCAGAATGAGCTTTGTATCTTCCAGGTACTGAAAATTCTCCTGAGACATTGCCTATATCTGAATACATCACTTAATCTTGTAGAAAGCCCCAGGACTGAGAGGTTCTTGCTGTTAGAAATTGCATCAAGTAACCTTACTAAAGATAAATGGCTTTGAACTTTCATGGCATCAGTGATGAACTGCTTCAACATCCATGCGGTGCAGGCTGAAAAATCAGAGCTTTTAGACAAAGAAATAAACTTATTCAAATGCAAATATGAGAACTGGGGCAGAGTTTTCAGGTGAACTTAAAAGCACTCTCCATATTGCTGCAGACTGGATGTCTGCATAGCAAGAGTCATTTCACTGCCAGGCAGTCCCGATTGGCTTGAGTTCAAGAGAAGCTCAAATATTCTTCCTTCCTCTGCTAAGGAAGATCACTGAAAAGTAAAGCAAACACTGTCATGTATGAGACAAGTCTGGAAAGGATCTTTCTTTTCAGACCAGCATGCCTAGCCAGCAGACTGTGGGGAGAGCACTACATCTCCTACCTGGGAGAACTCAGGGTGAATCGAGAGTCACAAGCACAACCTATGTAGACTCTTCACATTTTACAATCCCTGCTTCAGCTATTGAAAATAACAGCAGTCAGGCAGCTGGCTTGAAGCCTTTGGTGACTTTAAGACTGTTCTCTAAAAATCTACTAATATTGACTCATAGGCTGAGATGGTCTTAGGGCACGAGACAGCCAGACTCCACTGAGGCTCTGCAAGGCTCACGTGTGTGTGTGGGAGGAATGCAGGCAAATCCTACGTCTTCATCTCTGCCTTTCACGGCAAGAGCGCTAGATAGGTACACTCACAGGCATCAGTTTGGGTCTCTCCTAACAAAAAGTGGCAAACAGCTGGACCACAGAACTGGATGTCACCAACTCTAGAGATGTTCAGTACAACAGTACCCAAAGTCAATGCAAGTCCCTCCCTTACCTTTAAGAATTAGAACACAATCTTGCACAGAAATATTAGGCCTATTCTTATCTCCATAGGAGCCAATAGACAGCTCCTGTTTTGGGATACAGGTTCCTCTCTGGATTCTGACAATGACAGCAGGCTACAAAACATGGCTAGGTGCTTCCACACCTTCCATGGAAGGGACTTGATCCACAGAAAGGTCTCTGGGAACTACAGTAATATAAATGAATAATTGTATAATATATTAACATAAAATAATAACACAGTGAGGCCTTCTAGGGCTGATAACATCTTTAAAAGGAGCAGCTGATATTGAAAGGAATCATCACTCAACATGAGTTTCAGGTGATGCCTGTGCTTTTGCCTGATTGAGATGTGGAAGAAGATATCCAGAAGAGTGACAGTTTCAGTGCTAACCTGATTATGCAAAGAAATGCTGAAGTGAAAAAAATTATCTAGGAGAGACCTGAGTGAAGCAGATACATATTGCTGTTGCCTCTGGGCAGCAGTTTCTTGTGATATGTGTCCTTGCAAAAGGATTTCCAGTAAGCAGAGGAGGTGGAACTTCAGCATGTCACAGCTCCTGCTCTTTCACTTCCGGAGTTTTCACAAAGAAATACTCAACTGGGACTGCAAAGAAGGAGTATAAATCCACTGAACAGTGTGACCGGTGTGAGAACTGCCAAGGAGGTTTATCCAGCCTCCTCTGGGTAAGCCTCTGCACAGCTCCTCTGCTGGATTGGCAGAACAAAGGGACAGCCCCAGGCCTGAGGAGGACTGGCTGCATTCCTGACAGCCTGTAAATTGTTGTTGCTGTTGTACAGCAACTGCGTATGAAAATTCCGTTGTTGAAAACCGGTGGGGATTAAACGTGGGCCCTCCAGCAGTGTACGTCTGTGCTGGCTGATGTTGACAGCCAGACTGTGGGTTATGGCAAACTCACCAGCTCTGCAGCTTGTTATGCAGGACTGACATGTGTTGACCGGCGTTCTGACAAAACATTTCTGCATGAGATACGTCCATATTGTATTGAGGGCAAGCACTTAATCATACTGTCTGTGCTGGATCGCATCTCATCCATGTCTCCTGATTGCTCTTCTTCTCTCAGCTGGAAACCTGGAGAAATCAGAGCTGAGTCATCAGCCATGCAGGTGTCTAGGCCACTGAGGTCAGCACAGAAGCATCATGGGGGTGTCCATCCTCAAGGGCCCATCATCGTGCATGGAGAGGAACTCAAAAAGCACAGACCCAAATACTGAGAAATCTTTGAACATAAGCTTTAACTTCAGAGATCCTCCCATTCAGATAGAAACAGAGGATTTCCTTCTGCAAAATGCACTTGTCTTCACTCAAGTTGCAACCTAAGTGAAAGCCCTACGGTGACTTATGAGGTTTCTCTACATAGTGATGGTTGCACTTGCCATTCAGACTAGATGGCTATGTGTCGGGTCAAATGGGCCACGCTTTGGGCTGTCAGTTCCTCAGTGACTGACATGACTGCTTTTCTATGTAGGCACAGTGTAGCTCTTCTCCAAATTTGATGATACTCCCCAGGTGCAT
>NW_010395901.1:63964-74009 GCF_000710305.1 Buceros rhinoceros silvestris
CTGCAGAAAACCCATCTGCATCATTCAGCTTCAAGATCAGAATCAACCTTTCCTGTCCTCAGTATGCAAAGCAGTTATGTTCACACTGCATTGCTGTGAGTTCCGTGATCTGACTACAGGCGGGCACAAACATCCGAAGTCATCCTGCCATAATCGGCCCACCACTCTACCAGGTTAAATCACTTGCTCAGCCCATGGTGAGTCAGCTGCCCATCCTGGAGTTAAATTAACCCTACAGATTGCAGCCATCCACAAGGCTGATACACTGTGTATTGACAAACACCATTTCCCTCTCCTGATTGCCTCGAGCAGACACAACGGCCGGTTCTAGATACAGGTCTGAATCATCACAGCTACTTTAGGAGCTACACTGCAGGTGAAAATTGACAGTGGGACAAAATGGCCCCAAAATCTAACTCAGATACAAGAAGTGGTGGAGTTCAGCATCTGCTGAAAAGAAGAAATGGGGGGTGCTGATAAGGAGGATTACAGCGAAGTGCCCAAATGCAAATGCGGCAGGAAAGAGACACTGCTGGGCTACAGGTTAGAGGGGTTTTTCTTAGAGGCGTTTTGGTGATAATGCCCTGGCAGAAAGCTGGCACAGCTTGGCTTTCAGACCTGTTGAGCTGGGCAGCATCCAAGAACAGCATTAATTCATTACATGTTAACTGATCAAATTGCCCAGGGAAGGGAGTCAATAAACACGGAGCCTCATGGCACCGTTTTCACAGTGACCTTTAAAAGTATAATTGCATGTTAAAAGACTCAACAGCAGTCCTCTCTGACCAGCGAAGCACTAACTGAGCTGGCTTGGGGACTTACTTGTTGTCAAGTGGCAGTCTGTTGGGAAAGGGCTGTGTAGTTAGAGGCTGCTTTGGCTAGTTTCCATGTGAGGCTGTGACCAGGAGTGGTCCTCCTGACTCCTCAGCTACACAAATGTTTGGTCTTAGCTCCTCTAGGAAAAGGCAGAAATAACAGTGGTGATGCTGGGAAGCATTTTCATTACCACTACAATGCCTATGGCTTACTACTCTCTTCATATCCAGTGGTGACAAACACATCCAAATCACTTTGTCTGGGGAAAGATTTTGATTGTGGTCATGGTGGTACATGATCCTGCACCCCTCAGTCCCTCAGACCACAGCCTTCTGGCTGTGGTTCCAGCTCAAACATTGTCATGTGGTATGGGGTTACCAACCCTGAGGCAGGAGAGCTGGCTGTCTCCTCACCACTCCATCCCAGAGCAGTCTTACTCTCTGTCAAGCAGCCTTGTCTCCAGCCCAAACACCCCACAAAAATACCTTTATTCATCCACAGGTAGCAATCTCATTCCCTTGCAGTGCTTAAAGACTCTCACTTTAATACTTCTAAAAAGACTTCTCAGCTGAAAATTTGAACCCAAACCACCTCTATGTTATGTCAACATAATTGCACAAGACTTCATATTCCCAAAGGGTTAGTGGGTCCTGGCTATCTCTTCACTCAGATGCTACATGTCATGTTAGATGCTACATGTCATAAGACAGTGTTATTTCTCAGGAGAGATACATCTAACCCTAACACAAACTAGCACAAGGCATTGCAAAGTGTGTAGCAGGCAGAAAACTAGCAAGAGACTGAGACAGGCTTCCACTTCCTCTAGAGAGGAACAGCAACAGATTGCAACAACACATCATCAGTAGGGTAAAACTAACCTATCTCACCATGGTCTAAGCCCAGCTCACGTTCCCTATTAGTGGGTGAACAATCCAACGCTTGGTGAATTCTGCTTCACAATGATAGGAAGAGCCGACATCGAAGGATCAAAAAGCGAAGCCGCTGTGAACGCTTGGCCGCCACAACCCAGTTATCCCTGTGGTAACTTTTCTGACACCTCCTGCTTAAAACCCAAAAAGCCAGAATGATCGTGAGGCTCCACTTTCACGGTCTGTATTTGTACTGAAAATCAAGATCAAGCGAGCTAGTGGAAGCGAGTTAGTTAGAAAGAAGCATCAAGGAGTGAAATAAGGAGTTCTTGCAGCAGGGCTGGCAAGGTGAGCATCTCTGAACTCAGCAGAGAACTATGGAGAAGAGGTGTTTCTGGAACATGACTACTTCATGACTTAATTACAGTTCGAGTCACTTAATCCAAATGTTTATCTTAACCTTTGAGATGCTGAGGTGTGTCCATCTGTGAGCATCACTGACAGCATCTTCAAAAGCCCATTTTTTCTTTTAAAATTCAAGCAATACAGGGCTGTGCCATTTGAGATCCTTACCATGGCAAACCTTCTAGGGCAGCTGTTTCGTTCAACGACCAATGCATAGCATTGGACTTCAGTCAGGACTTCAGATATGCTCTAAGCATATGCTTAAGCATTTCAAAGGACAGGAAAGTACTAAGCACAGACTCAAAGATATGCATGGATAAACTGCCTGAATCCAGGTGAGGTATGCCAGATTGGAAATTAAGTAAAGAAAATGACATAGGTAAGAAATTTACTGTACAAACCCTAAGCAGTGTTTTCTTCCATATGTTTTTTGACATATACCTGCATTTGTTTAGTGTTCGTATTCCATTGTCCCCCCAAATATTTGACGTCAGCTTAAAATATTACGTGTATGAAGTGCTCTACTTTAACATGCAATAATACCTCAGAGAATATTGCTGCATCTGAACCAATGTATATGATTTTTTAGAAATCCTTAAGATTATGTATTACATGGAAGAGCAGCAATAAACCTATCTATTGGCATCTGTAAAATGTTTCACAATAACTGCCATGAAAAACACTGCTAAATCCTCTTTGGCATTCTCAGATTGTACCACCTGCTTACATTAGAGGGCTACTTTTGTGAAGAGCATATTGCATCACGAGAGCACAGAAGTTAGATATTAGGGAGAAGAACAATTGCCAAAGTGCACTGCCTGCTAAGGCTTGCCTTATAATTTCTTATTGCCTACATTTAATCTTCTACAGTCACAACCAGTCTGAAGAGAAAAGTGGCCCCATCACCAAAGGCAAAACATGGATTCCCAGTACTCCCATCTTGGGCTGTCCCCAGTTATGCTCTTGAACTGGATTCAGCACTGCCTGCATTTGGCAGTGGGAACTTGAAAGCCCACATGGGAATTAGAGCTTTGGTCCTGAGTCTAGCCCAAAGTTGGTCATGCGGGGAAAAAAAGAAAAGGATTCTTGGTATGTTCTAATCTTTCTGTCATTTCACTGAATGGAAATGACATCAGGCTGTTTTTTTATTTCTTGTAGGGTTTGGGTGTTGATTTTTATTTGCTTGTTTGTTTGTTTTCTTCAGACAGTTAACAGAGAATATACTTTAGCACTATTCTGTAAGTTGTCATGGACATTCTCGGATCAATTCTTTAATTTCACGTTGGTTACTTGCAAGATCAGAACGGGGCAGGATCTCTAACCCTATTGCCTGTCAATTCCTTTTAACATCAATCTTTTTCTTTGCTTCCTTATTGCCAAAACCTGTTTCAGATGCTCATGAACCTTGATAGAAATTGCCTTGAAAAGAGCTGAGTGATCAAAACTGACCAGACGTGCAAGATGAATATTCATAGTTTATTGGAGCAACCTCCACCCTCTTTTCAAAGCAGAGTACCTTCAGGTGACCTGTTGTCTCTCATACAGATTACTGCCTCATTACCACTCATTCCTCTGGAACCTAGCTGTGAGGTATGTCAAGCTCATGTTAAATAATTCAGCAAAACAGTGAGAGAAAATTGTATCTGATCCAGAGTGGAGGCACCTGGAATTCCCTGCTGAATGTACAAGTGAATGCGGACTTGAAGGGACTACAAGAAACAGCTTCTCCCCTTGGACAAGAAGCATGGATGTTGTCCCCTCTGATTTTAGACATCTGGAAGATAAGTGCCTACATCTGCACAGGTCACCAGTAGTATCCCTTATAGAGGGTTGAGATAGGGCACTTTGAGGATGCGACTTATTTTAGCTATTTAGATACCTGCTTTGGCAGGAAAGGAATAAAGTCATTACATTGCTCACATCAGCATTTGCTCTTTATTGGGGGCTCAGCTCTGCAGGAAAATCAGAGTGAAATCTAGCCCAAACACTAAAGGCTAGAAGCGAAGGGTGCCTTGTGCTTGTGCTCCAGCCATATGCTAAAATTCCCTGGGGAGATCACTCATTAGCAGCTGACAATAAGAAAGGTTACCAAAGGATCATCCTGGGCTGTGGGATAGCATCGGTCTCCAGTTCAGCAGCAAATGGAGAATTTAATTTTCTTTATCCTTGTTTTCTCTAGCTGGCCAGTGCAATCCTAGTCTCTGTTTCCACAAGGTCTAAAGAGGAGGACTCCATGTATTTCAGGGTTAATAACTTCCTTCACGACAGACAGAAAAAAAAAGAACTGATGATGGAGAAGGGAGATTTGGCAGGCAATTTTCCTCTAGTTTCCCATGGTGGTTGCAGAGCAGTTGCTAGTTTGCAGAGAAGGTAGTTATGCCTTAAAACTCAAGGCAGGAAGGGTTTTTGTGGACTGAAATGGTGTTTGGGGAAGGCAGTATGGTACTTCCTTTAATACAGCTGAATTTCATGTGCAGCAAGAATAGGGACTAAAAATAGACCGGGACGCTAATAAGGATCTGATGCACATCATCTGGATGACAAAACGATGATTCTTTTTAAAAATGCAATCATTTCAGGGTTTGTTTCATATTGTTTCTTTCTACTGCTGCAAAGTGCTCAGAAAAACTAGGCTGTTTGTTTGGGTCTTCAGTTTTTTTCTTCTTAATCTTAGGAAGATGAGATGTTAATGGACAAAGGAGATCACCACTAGAAGCAAGAGCTGTTTTATTCTTCCCAAGGCTGCTTGCACATGATCAGCAAACAAAGTGAATCAGAGAGGGCTTTCATAACATTTTGGATGGTTTTCCACACAGCCCAAGATGCAGGATCAGGATATTTCTGACACAGAAGAACTTTGATTTTTCCCCATGTGTAGTGCCAGGGGCTGAAGTGCCCACACTTCTTTTACTTCAGCCCAAAGCTTAGACATGTGACCTGTGCAGGAGATGGACTGTGAGATCTAGTTGGGCCTTTCTGCAATCTCGGGAGATTTCTGCAGCCTCACAAACTTTTCCCAGGCTCTACATTGTCCCCCGTGAGTGCACACATAGTGCAGCCTGTCTTTCACTGCAGGCAGTGCTGGGAGCTCCCTGCCTTCAGCTTGATCACATCTCCTCCTGAAGCCCACCTGCCAGCTCCAGGTTAGCCTGGAACACCCACTTTTGTGGGACACCCAATTCCCCGGCTGCCCATATAACTCATACATGAACCTTCCCTGGAGAGGAGACACCACACCACCCTGGGAGACAAATGGGACAGAGGGAAGGGCCTGCTCACATTTGTAAGCAGCAGTAGGCAGAGCAGAACTGAAATCCAGCTTGGGATGCAGCTGCTGGTGGTGAGGCTGAGCCATCTCCAGCTCTGGTGCACCTAGGCAAAATTGCCCTACAGCTCAGGCGTGATGAGAACATTGCACTGCACAGGGCTGCTGAAGGAAACCAGGCTGCAAATCAGAGCAGGAAGCTAGAAGTGTTTATGAAACACATCTTTTTTTTCCTGTCAGACATAACCAACTGTCTGCCTGTTAGCAGCCTGCATTGGTTGACCATAAAGCATGCAGCAGATCACGAGCTGTTTTCTCGAACTTGCACACTCATCTCCTATAAACACTACTCTGGAAGGGAACAAAACGGGTATTGTCTCTTCATGTTCCCATCAAACAGGGCCACGCAGATGGTAATTAATGCATCATGGCATGACTAAATTGTAAGAAGAAATTGCTGCAACGAGAAGCTACCACAAGAAGAGCAGGATTCAGAACAGTGTTCTTTTCAAGATTGACTCCTTCTTTGCTTGAAGAGTTTGAAGAGCTTGGAACCATCTATCCCAAGCTATTTGTCTGCTTTCGTGAGTTTCAGGTCACAATAGAGCTTTGTTATCTTTAATAGATTCATGTATTCCTCCCCTAGTGATTTGTCAAATAACAATACTTGCAAGGCAATAAAAAGAAAAAGAAAACACAAAGAAAAGAAACACCCCCTGTGTCACACATCTTTGGTAGGTGAATGCATGTGTGCATTTGTGTGTGTGTGTGTGCGCGTGTGTAGAGGAGAGGGCTTGTTTATTGCGCCATCCAGCACAGAATGAAATAATTTATGTACCATCTACATGCAAATGTATCTTTCATTTAGATAATAAACTGCACCCTTGTATAATTTACCCAGACAATGGAGCTGGGAGGACACCGCTACTAATCTTCAAAAATCAACTGTGCCTTTTCAAAAGGCATTTTTGTCTTTCTATGAATTGATCAAACTTGACAAGTAATTTCAACCTAATGTTCATGGCTATCCTCGTCTATCCTCACCATCTGTAGGTGAGAAATTCTATTTGCTGGAAGTGACAGGGTAATGCAGCAGTCTGCAGACATCAGTTAAAAAAAAAAAATTGGTTTTCCCAGAGCTACAGGCAAAACAAGGGTAGATTCAGGAAGGATGTAAGTATTTTTGAACAGATGATAAATTCTTCACGCCTGCAACTGTCCACATGGAGTCATGATTTTAAGCCACTAACTTTAATGAGAGCAACAGAGATTAAAATGTCTCTGTATTTAAAATAGTATGGTAGAAATGCTCCAGTGGAATAGTCTTGCTCTTGTTAACAAATATAATAAAGACTCTCAGAAGAAATTCATTCTGCAAACTTATTGCATCAGTGAAAACTGGATTATAGACAAGGAGACTGAATGTAAACTCAATTTGCTTCCAAACTTATTTATAAAAATATCAGCTTTGACTGAAAGCTGATCAGTCCTACATCAAGCAATACAGGACAAATTGGAAAAAGGCCAGTTATCACCCCGCCAGGATCACTGACAGGACTGAGATTAATCCAAAACACTTTATACAGCTACAAGAGTCTTGTGCAAATTTTCTTTTTTCTCCCAGGAAATACAATGACAGATTTTTAGGGCTCTTTTTGGCCTTATCAGGAAACTGCAGGGAATACAGAGCAGCCCCCATGCACCAGTGGATGAAGATTCTGGTATTCCTAGGCTGAGGGTATCCAACCCCAAACACAAGCTCATCTGTGTGCGATCCATATAAATACAGGAATGTTGAGGGAGTAATTAATATTTTTACTTAGAAATCCTTTTTATGCACATGCTTTCCCCTTTTCTGGATCCCTGCAGCCCCTGAGAAATCATTCAGGGTTATTTTCTTTAGCAAGTAGGAAGTCCTCATGAGGGACACCGGCTGGCCTCACATCCAGCCCGAGGTGAAAGGGCATCTTTTTTTTCACCTTGTCTATATCTAGATAACTGGACCTAGGTGTCCTTGGCTGCTGGGTCCTGCTGCACATATGTATGCGTTCTGCCTCCAAGAGCTGCAAGCCAGCCTCTTTCCCACAGAATTTCCCACGCAGAGGGACCCCCTACCTCCTCTCTTGAACCCTCTTCTGGGGCTGTTTATTGTCATCTTTGGGTCAGACCTGCTCAACCTAGCTAAAGTACTCGTTTCATTAGGACGAAGGGGGGATAAGTGGTGGCCAGCAAGACAGCTATGACTCAAGGCCAGCTTTAGGTCAGGATGAAGCACCTGGCTGTGCAAGGTAGAGGGATGGCTGTAAGGTGGCAATTCACTTTGGTGTCATGAAAACTTTTGATGTCCTGAAATCTGTTTTAATTTTACCACTAGAAAAAAAACCCATAACTTCTGATGGTTTTCACGTCAGGGGATTATGTCAAAACAGATTTAAAAGGTCCTTTGGAAGATTGAAAAGGTCAGGGCTTTCAGGTCTTTCTGTATTTCTCCCCCTTTGTTGCCCTCCCTCAAGGATATAACCAGACACTCCACCTCAAACTTCACTAGAGCAAAATGGGAAATCACAGTCAGAATCAATGTATGAACACGAAGCATCTTCTTCTGGAGAAAAAATATAGCAGAAGCTAGCAAAAAAAATTTTTTAATTTAAAGAAAAATATCCTCTCTGCAACTTGTCCAAACACGTTTCTTCCCAGGCATGCCAACTGAACTAAAAATAAAGCTTCTTTCTGTTGTTTGGTAGGTGGACACTGTGTTAGCTCCTCAGCCAAGAAAAATACCTTCATCTCAAGGTCTGGTCATTGCTGATTAATGAGAGTCGTGGGGGTTTCTGATTGCACAAGCAAGAGCTGGATCCTTAAATTTGCCCCATGAGGGCACTAGCAGCAGTAAGTCGGTGGAGCAGTGGCAGGTTGACCATACAAGGACAGATACAAGATTTTTTTTTTGGTCGCAGAATTCACCAGAATGGAATTTCTGAGCCAGGAAAATGCCAGGCGTGGTTGTTTCTTGTTCGCTAAGGGGAACAGGATTTCATTTCTGTTCTGTATAAATAAACAGTGGTTTGCCAACATACATCAACCTCTACCAATAACATTACTCCTGCAGGTAAAACAAAACAAAACAAACTCGAAACAAACCCTATATAATAATTCATTGGTTCCTCTGTGGAATGCTATTTTATTCCCCTTAAACCTTTGGGCTTTTTGTGATTGTAACTTTAAACCCATAGTGAGGTCAGCAACAGACTCCCTCTCCCTCTCGCTCTCCCTCTCCCTCTCGTTTTTAGCCGTTATTCTGGGCCATCTATCAAACATTGCTCATGTCAGGAAGGACTGGGCTTGTTACTTCCACCACCAGTAGAAAAAAGTTCATTTAAGTTCTCTAGATCATTTGGGTCATGGAAGGGAGCAGAGTGAGAGCTTAATGCAAGTGAAACCTTCATTTTTTTTTTCTGAAAAGAGGGGCAGCAGTCTGAGTTACTGCCAATTTCCATAAAGCCATAAAAGTCTGGCAGTATCAGTAAGATAGGATTCAGTCTGTGGCTCCTCATTATTCAGAGGGATGGGAGGATATGGAGATGCCAGAGTAATCTGGAGCAGACAATGAAAGTTGCCGAGGCTTCTCTGATTAAAACTGCAAATCCTACATCCCTAATCCCCCCCTGTGGAAAGGGGAGATTAGCCTGGGTCCAGAAAAAGATAACTCTATCTTTTCTTTGAGGTACATGTTAAAATTCAATCTCCTCCCAGGAGACGGCGTGCATGGATATTGCTTTTTCTCCCCCGTTAATTAAGAAAGTATAAGAAAGTAAACACTGCTGATTGCACAGTAACTAGCATAGCGAAGCTGGCTGCCTCTGTGCTCTCTGATTGCTTTATTAGCACGCTAAGCCTACCCACACAGCCAGGGAGGCTGAGAGAAGGGAGCCTTTTCCAGCCTGGAGGGTTATGGGGTGTTTTGCAAGACACTGAAGTAATCTGTCAGCTTCTGCTCCCATTTACACTGGTGTAAACCTGCAGCAAGCAGGTGTGCTGCCAGGGAAAGCACCAGCATCCCAGGACACTGTGGTCCGTCTGCCTCCTTGGGTCTCGTATGCTCCTCTGGTCGTTAGGAGCAATTTTTTTTTAATGGGATTATTTTCTGCATAATCTGCACACACCAGGGATGATCTTGATCTCTCCTGATCCAGACAAATCTTTGCATCTGTAAAAGCCGTCTTTAATGTTGGTGGGATGGGCCATGAAGGTGCTTTCTGGGCAGGGATGCATTTATGAGCTTTGAAATAAGGAGCTCACACACTGCAGCCAGGGCCTGTGATGGCTGATGTCCTCTGGAGTGGGGACAGAAGCAGTCCTGTAAGAGAGGCAGCAGCCAGTGGGATAAGCGTTTAGGAGATGCTCAGTTTTGGTACATGGTGAAACACTCTCAGCTCTGGTGTTCTGCCACCACCCTCCAGTAAGATCTTGTGCTTTTTTCCCTCCAGTATGGGCACCCCACTGAAAGCAGAGGCACGTGTGCAAGTCTTCATTTCACAACCAACAGGGAAGGGCTGTGCAGAGCAGGGGGCTTTTTCCAGCTCCCACTGGTGCCAATGGTTCTTTGCCACAGTGAGGAACATCCTTGACATCCCTCGACTTTTTGAGCCACTATGCCAGTGACTTTCACATGGGGCTGTTGGTTTTCAGC
>NW_010395901.1:74157-84132 GCF_000710305.1 Buceros rhinoceros silvestris
AGAGCAGAGAAACCCTCCTGGGAAAAGTGCCACCATCATGGGGCAGGAGAACCACGGCAGAAACCCATGACACTGGAGGGCACAGCTCAGCAAACCTCACTGAGGGGTACCAGGATGAGCCTCTACCTGTGCACCGAGAATATGACGAAGTAGCATCCTGCATTAGTGTTAAATTTTTTTTTTTTTTTTCAGAGAAACCCTCCTGGGAAAAGTGCCACCATCATGGGGCAGGAGAACCACGGCAGAAACCCATGACACTGGAGGGCACAGCTCAGCAAACCTCACTGAGGGGTACCAGGATGAGCCTCTACCTGTGCACCGAGAATATGACGAAGTAGCATCCTGCATTAGTGTTAAATTTTTTTTTTTTTTTTTGTCAGCCAGGCTCTGTCTGTGCTCAGATGGAGACAAAAATAACTCAGTGTCACTCTGTTTCCAAACCAAACACAGATGAGACCTTTGAGGTCAACTGGAAAGCCTGATGATGTCTTTAAAACACATCCATGAGAGGAATGCAAAGCATTACCCGTAGTATTTATTTTGCATGGCATAACTATGTTTTGAGAAGGCGAGGGCAGGCAGCCCTCATTAGCAGCGTAAATGTACCAACCTGTGTTTTCAAGCTATTAAAACGGTGGCTAGTGTTAATGGAAATATAATAGAATGAGATGCTTCTAAAGATACGGGATTTAGCACAGTCAGGGGAAAAAAAGAAGACATTAATGAAATTTTAATGAGAAAATAATCTTGCAGTAATTTTAAAAGTAATGACTATTTCCTTAATTTGACTAGCCTGAACAGCTTTGTCTTTGGTGGGATTCACTTGCAAGATGTGTGTGTGAGGACAGTGAATGATGCATTACAGGCCACACCTGTGACTGTGCAAGAAAAGAAACATAGTTTGGGGTTTTACTGCCTGCCTGGATGAGAGCCTAGAGCGTAACCACCGCCTTTCCACCAAAGAGCAGATAAGGGTCTTGGATACGCTTTAGCCACCAGCTGCAGGTCACTCTCTCAATCTATCCTTGGAGTCAGCCGCTCTCCTCATTTGGAGCTGGAGCTGAGGATCTTGACATACGTAGTGCACCTGGACCTTCAGGAGAACATGCACCTAATTCGACACTCAGTATAAAGCCAATAATACAAGGGATCTTATAACCACACACACATATACACCTGTACACATCTTGCAGAGGTTTTCCATGACTGAAGCTGACCTGGAGGCAAGGGATGATGCTATTTGGGCTAGAAAGGCCAGAGATTTGTCTCACCTATCTTGGGGTGCTTTCTGCTCCTGAACAGTCCACTCTCAGCTCCCTTTACTGTCTGTGGGAGAAATGGGCGCATTTAGCATCTATCCCATCTGATTGCTTTTGGACCTCTGTGCTAGGAGAGGTCTTGCACATCGGAAGTGAGCTTGCGATCTCCTCTGCAAAGTTTCCATTTGAATCCAGACAAACTTGGTCAGTCCTCCCAAGATCCTCCTAAAGCCAAGCCAGTGTATGTACTTACATCAGTCTTTCCCACTGATGGCAACAGAAATGCCATGGGGCCCGAGGAAAGAGCAAAAGAAATACTGTTTCAGGGAAGGGTCAGGATGATTTCTATTCTGCGTTTCCAATTCAGGTTGCTTGATCCTGTGTTAACGTGCTGGTAGTAGAGAGGCTCTTTCACAGGCACCCCGTTGTTGTGGGGAAAGAGCTTGTGTGCCCTTGTGAGGTTGAGAGCTGTACTGGTGGTGGCATGTGCCTCCTGTGGGGTCTCCCAGGCCAGACAGGTCTCCACTGAAGGGTCAGACAAAGTGTGTCCACGGGCAGGATGGGCTCACTAGCCTTCAGGCAACCATCCTAGGAGAAGGACAACTCTGACTCCAAACCCAGGCAGATGGAGCTCGTTTAGCCCTGTAAGGCATCCATCATCTCAGAGAAGGACACTCTAACCAAACCTACAGCCCGAGGACTTTGCTGTCACCGTCCAAGCTCACTAGGCCCTGGCAGATGAACCTCAGGTGTAAAGGGTGGAGCCAGTTCCACGCACGCTGCGCCTCACCTAAACAATCCACCGCGCAGACCCGAAGGGTGCACTCACATTTGCAAAGCCCTGTAGCGCATTGGCCTTTCAGCCAGCAGTGCGCTTGCAGTAAGAGTGGGAAAAACCCTTACCAAATCTTTGTTCTCAAATCCAAGCCATGATGATGAGTAGAGAGGACACTCAGGCAGGAAAAATTCCTCCTTGTCTGACAGAGACAGCATCACCAAGATCCTCTGCTTGGATCACACCTCCCTAACACCACATGTTTGAGAAGCTGTATCTCAGTAATACAGTTAAATCTATGTGCATCTTAAAGGACACAGACTCAAAGAGATGTTTCTTACCATTCCTGGAGTCTTAGGACTAGAATATTCTCCCACCCTCTCCCAGTTCTGCAGCCGTAATAAGGTGATAACTTCTGCCTCTCTTTACAAGGCAAATTGTCTCTGGTCACCCATAAGGGGCTGGATCATGGTAGGAAGCCAGAGGAGAAATCCCCTGTGACAAAGACTTTCTACTGGCTTAAAGCTTCTGGTGCCAACCAGGTGCAAATTTCATAATGGTAAAAAATCCATAAATTTTTGGACCTGAAAGGAACTAATTGTCTAGTCTGAGCTCCTTGACAGAATTAAGAGCCATTTGATTTCATTCGGTGTTCTCACATGAAGCTCAAAATTCCTTGCTGCGCTATGGCATGCATTTTAGGAGGACATGAAATTGCTTTCCAAGGTCACCAGTGAGAAAACAGGATGTGAGGGTATCCAGGAGGGTTGTTGTTTATAGTGCCCTCTTTCCTAGTACTGGTCATGCTTTGTAGCAAAAGTACACTTAAGCCCTGCCAGAGACTGAAATGATTTGTTAATTTTATGTTTAGTGCTCTGTTCCCTCACTCGGCTGAATGGTGTGTCAGCCCCCAATGTGGGCTGTATGCTCTGGCAGGCCACAGTTCAGGAAATATGTTATTACATGAGCTTTTTTTTTTTTTATGTGGTTTTTTTTTTTCATTCTGGTTTTAAAAATGTTAAAGTGAAAACTGGAAGCCAAACATTCATGTCCAAACTACAGTGATGGTAATACAGTGACTGCTTTGAAACTGTAATACCCATGAAATCAGGTGGACACTTCTAATATTCGGAAGTCACTGGAGTAACTCTCCATCGCAGTAGATTTATTCTGCCATTTGCTTTCCTCTGTTTTCTTTCCAGCATACTATGAAATTTAAAATTAAAGTTCTGATCTGAGGGGAAAGGAGTATGAGAGATGTTCTAATTTATCTGACCTGCTAAAACAAAAGGGAAGACTCAGTGAGGCTATTTTTTGTCACCTGCCCTTTAAACTTGAGCATCTTGCTCTGAAAGATGCACCGTATTGCAAGGAACTTGTAGTGCCATTTGCAGTATTGCTTCAAGCTTGGTTGTTCGCAACTTAATTTCACCCATAGTTTCTACCTAAACTCAAATTGTGTATTAGGAAATAGCACTGCAAACATGGATCACGCAGAGCGCCTGTCAGAGTCAGCAGTAGCATCAACCCAGAAATCTGTGGAAATTGTGGGGTTGTGCAGAGCTCTCGCCTGCCAGTGCACACAGAGGCAAAAGGGATCAAGCAATGTGCACCACTGACTCACAGCCATTTTCTTTGTTACCTCTCCTGTGAGTTTTATTTTAGTGAAATGTAATCCCACAGGGTTTCATTTTACTCGTTGTCACAGACAACACAAAACCAGATTAGTCACTTTTTTTTTCTTTCATCTCACTAGCTGGACTGAACTTGTTTGCTTTAGGTCCTAATTCAGCAGAGCATTTAGTGCTAATTCAGCATGCATTTAGTACTCAGTGGGTTATTAGGAGAACAGTTTGTAAACGTTTTCAGGATGGAAAAGTGTGTCCGTGCTAAAGCCTTCTCTTCTCATAGCAAAGGGAAACAAACAGTAGCGTGGAACTTCAAATTCTGCTGTCATTAGCTTTTCTTTAAGCAGAAAGCCAGACTTTGCAATGGCAAATCTTGTAGCATGAGGAATCTCTTACACAGCTTCATAGGTTAAAATGTAGATCTTTACACATAAGCCCATTATTACGGCTACCTTTATAGCCAAGGAAATAAGCACCTGTGGGGTGTCACCGCTGGTCGCCTGTGCAGGCAGAGATGAGACCCCTGCACCCGTGCTGGACACCTTCAGAGCAGCCACAATAGGTCCCCACAGCCCTCCTCAAGGGTAAGCCTACTTTTCCCTTAAAACTTGAAAACCTCAAGTTTTCAGCTTTGAGCTCCAGCCATTGATATTTTTCTTCAGTGAAAAACTGAAGCCAGTTGCTGATAATGGCAGCACTTCTTCCTTCATAATCTATTTGAAAGAGTCACGTAGTGCTACCAAGCTGTTCAGCTCATGGGATTTATTTGTGTTTTCAGCACACTTTGAAGCTTCAAAGTGTTGTGTAAGTATTATTGAGACCATGTTTTCAAGACTGTCCATCACCAGCCTTATTGCTGCATACTTGAGCTTATTATTATCCTTTATCCATGAAACCTGTCTTGTGAGAGAGGTCATTACGTGTTCACCCCCGGACACCTTTAAAGGATCTGGAAATGAACTATAATGAATTCCCTATATATAAGCATATGCGTCTGTGTGTTTGTGCATGTGTTTGTACATATATGAATATGTGGAATAACTTGGAATTATGTTAGATATAGGTGATCCAGAAAAATAATTAACCAGGCATGAGTTGTGTCTCTTCACCTTCATTTTACCACTGATATGTATATCTGCACGAAAGCCTTGTTTCCACTGTTGCTGCCTGTGTTGGTGACACCTCAGCCTGTTGCAACACAGATGTAGGATGGCAAAGTCACAGCTCCAAGGAAGCAAGCAGGCTCCTGTTTCCTCAAGTGACTGGGACACCTCCCATCATGGTGTTTCCTGGGATATTTACTGGGTGTGCATGATAGAAGGAGAGCTGGAGGCCAGGAGAAAGAAAAGCCATAGCAGTAGGTTAATAATCTCCCAATAATCAAGGACATCCTGGAGAGATGCTCGAGCTCTGAGCAAGGCTGCAGTGGCGTAGCAGCCCAAATACTAGGACTCATTTCTCCAAGGCTGAGCACAGCAAGGAGTTAAGTCATTTTCTGCAGACCAAGAAGCAGTTGCCAAGGAGCCTGGCCCACTTCCAGGGCATGTCTAGCCCTAAGGTAAGATGGGCAGGTCTTCAGACAAATTTGCATGTGTTTAAATCCCTTTCATAGAGACTTTGTGAAGGGGGATAACTTTTATTAAAATGACTATTAAAAAATTACCTGGCAGCTGCCTTTTGGTCTCTGCCTTCACCCCATCTCTCCCAGAGCAAGGGGTTGGTGTCTTCCCTGCTGTAATAGCCTCCAGGCTGAGAGCAAGCCCTGGGGATGGTTCACAGCCCCCTCCCTGCCCCTCCCCCTTCCTTTTCCTCCTTTCTCTGTTGAAAGCTGTGTGTCCCCTCCAACAAAGAACTGGAGCAGCATAAGCTGTTACTAAGTGCTGTTATGGTGGGAGGTTTGGGAGTCTCAAAAGAGGGGGGAGTGGATGAGGTAAAGGATTGAGGACTGGTGGCTGGCATCCCAAAAGGGTGTAAGCCCTTGAAAAGGGACTTGTCATCAGGTCCTTCACCTAAATCCCTCCTCCCTCATACACCCTGCGAACTGCATCTGGCAGGGCCAGAATGAATATGCCTTTCGCCTTCAGGAGGAAAGACTCTTTGCAATCCACATGGATCTCAGTACACCAACTTTTCCAATGCGATGTCTTCCTTTTAATGGAGATCTCAGCTGAATGCAGATAACCACAAGGGACTTCAGCCATACTTGGCTCTCCTAAACATCTATTCAGAGAAATTTGTACAGCTCCATGTCTAAGCAAATCTGTCCTTCTGAGACCTAAGAAAGAGGTTTGAAAGGAGAAGGCAAGTCGTACTAGCATAGCACAGCCCTCTACCACTACACACTTCTGAACCAGAGCTATGTCAAGCCCACTGTGCTGGAGCAACACCTTACAGATTTGCCACAAGTTGCAGTGGTAGAAATCTTGAAGGAAAATTATTAAGAAACGCTTCAAACAGGGCAAGGCCTGGCCCTTCCTTTTGCCTGATGACGTTCTTCATCTGTAAAAATTGCACCTCCATGTTTGCATTGTAAAACACTTTCTGTGTAATTGCATCTCTCCCCAATCCCCTTTACCTCAGCAAATAGCTGGAGGTGGCATCAGTTTTATCTGAGCACGCTTTTTAATCCTGAGTGGAAAGAGTCCGTGTAAATTACAAGGCTGGCCTTCTGGAAATGAGCTTGAATTATTCCTCTCTTGTATTTAACTTCCGTTTTACTATATGGTGAGAAGATAAATTAGATGGGTTAATTAGAAAGCCCTGGAATTCTGTTCATCATTGTGCTGTGCAATCACAGACACATCTCGCCTTTAGGACCCTGAACATGCTGACATGCAGTCTTTTCTGCATGCCAGCCTCACGGCATCTCCATCACAATAAAGGAGCAGGAGGGGGAGATGGTTGGAGTAGCCAAGCAAATCAGGAAAAACAACCAGCTAAATTGAGTGCTTTCTAATCTAATGCATTTAAGTCATACTCAATAAAGCTTGCCAACATTCCCTGGCCTCTCTGCTGCAAAGATCACAGAGGCATCTGATTAGAATAACACATGTCTTCTAAAAATCCTCTTTTAGAAAGATGTTCATTCCGGATAGGCAACGTGTAATGACTTGGAATTGTCCTTTTGCTTCACCAAGCCCACCCAGTCCCAGGAGCCCTACTTCTGTCTGCCTACCGCAAGATAGAAAACCCATCAGCTATGGCAAGTTTTTCTTTCCTGCCAAAAGTAAGTAAGTAAAACAGAAATAGCTCTGATCAGTCCTGCATACAAGTAATTTCCTGAAACCAGTTTTGGGCTTGAAATCAAAGCCCACTTTTAGATACCAGCAAAAGCAGTCAAGTATCCAAGGGTCCCCGGGAATCTCATCCCTCAGAAAAGTGTAGATTTCAATCCATGTGATACATGACTTGTCCCAGGTAAGGCTCCTGGGGTTAAGGAGATGAGAGTGGGCAAGGATTTGAGGAGGATTAGGAATGTAGTGAGGAAATGGATTACCATGAGCAGAGGGGCAGAGCAAATCTGTAATGTGAGCTGTCAAGAGGAGAAAAACACAAATATTTTTTTGAAGACTAATTTAAGTTATGCATCTGAATCCTTTGAAAACCAGACCAGATGAAACCTTGATTATCTAAATGAGTACAGATTGTGCAACACATGCTTTGTTTGTGTCTGTTCATTTGCCTGGAGAAGAACAACTCCAGGGACTACGTGCATCCATGTTCTATCTGTGTTTATTCCCAGAAGGAGTTTGAGCTTTCCACTTGCAGAATAGCTCACGTCCATGTCAGAAAATAGTACTTTCTTGGGCAGTCTTGGTCAATCCAATAGTCCTGCTTTAGAGACATTCTCAAACAAGGTCACTTGCTGCTTTCCCCCACCTCGTCTTGGCATAGCACGTCAGCCTGAATAATGTTGTGAATGAGGCATCCAATCCTCTTGAGAAGGGTTGTGTTTGTGTGTTATAACTCACACATGGTCTCAGACCCAAGGGTGTTTCAGACGGCACCTGATCAAAGCTTTGCTTGCAGCAACAACGTTCAACACACCTTCCCCTACTACACTCTGCAGCCTGGGCTGATGAGAGGAGACGTGGTAAAGAAGATGTTTCTGTCTGAGTCATGCCTGTGGAGTGTGGTGGCAGAAGAGCCAATTCACATGGGGGAGAAAAGAAACTCTGGGAGGATATCCAGGGAGGGAGTCATACTGGTCTTCCTGACCTCACCTTCGCTGAATACAGCAAAGCGCAGGGTCCCTTCCTACCATGTACTCTGCAGAGATCACTCTTGCCTGGTCAGAGCTCTGGCTCAGGCCTGCTGGGATGGGATAACCTCTCTCTTCTAATCTGACTGCACCTGTGACAGCTGGGGATGTGGGAGGTGATCAAAGCTGCATGGTCCTCCTCATTGCCCTACACCCGGAAAATCCAGCTGAAGATGAAAGCCTAAGACAGCTGAGAAAATGTACAATCAAACCAGACTTGCTCTGTACTGGTGTATGAGAAGAGTCTGTAATATCAGACATGTTCTTCAATTGTATCTGAAGTCCCCAGGACCTTTCTTTGGAGAATTGGACAGCAGTGAGGACATGGCTTGTGATCAGTGATACCTGGAGAACAACTGAGCTGTCTCAGATTTGCAAACACATTTAAATTGAGCTGTAAATCATTCTTGAAACTTGGTGCCAGACTCTGCTTTCATTTGCTCTGGTTAAAAGGTTTCAGTGCAGCATTAAAGCACACTGTTTTTACTGGGAATTAGACTGTCAGTTTTAGAGTGGCATATGGCGTTTTGTTGTACCAACAATTAGGTATTTATAGGCATGCAATTTTATGCCTAAGGCTACCTTCCGCCAAGCAGTAAGGGTTTGCACATATGATGCCCATTCCCTATAAACAAGGAGCCTAGGTGGAATAGCGGAGCACTAGAATGTTGCGTTCAAGTCTAACGGTACCTTGAAGAATTGCAATTTCTCCCTTGCCTGTTCCATCTCGGAGATGTACAGCAATGCACCACCTCGAACCATCCCCTGCAGTGTGTCCCATAGAAAATAACTTTACAATTCTCTTCATGGAAATAAATCAGCACTGTTACAATTCTTCTTTTAGAATGTTAAAGAACATATAAGGAACCTGTTTCTGATCTCCAGCTGACAGAGACACACTGTTTTACAATTCCAGTATAGGTGAAATCTGCTCCAATCCCCCACCTGCTTCTTTGTCAAGTGCTCTTTCGCCCATGAAATCTCTAATTAAAATCGTTAAAAATAGCTATGGGTTAAGAGCACTTGAACCTTTTTTGTACTCTTCAAAGAGTAATTTAGAAAAGCCGACAGGGTTCATCATTCTGTTCCTGATCAGTATAATCTTTTATAACATTGGTGGTGGAGTACCAGCTAGACCAAGGGAAGACGACTACTCACAAGTAAGCTACTGAAATAAAGAGATACTAAGCAAAAGACTTGGACATTGTTTAGTATCAACCTTCCTCAGCTGAAATGTTTTTATATTTTAAGTGAATTAATGAGCTATAATTATTAGTGACCCCTGAGACAGTGATCAGAGAAAACTTTTAGCATTATGAAAACAGTACAACTGCAAATGGAAGCACTGTCTGTCTCAAAAAATCTGACAAAGTCCCTTTTGTTATAAGAAATGGTATCACCTTCCTTCCTACTTAAAATGTGCTTCATACTTTACACTTTGATGTCCTCATGCCATCAACCCGTCACTATTTATGGTACGGTCACATCTGCCATAGTAATAGAGGTTTTGAAAATGTTTTACCTGACTTTTAACAGATGGATGTTAATGGGATATTTATTTACAGAATAAAATTAAATCGAAGCTGAATCTTAATGCACAATTTACATAATCAGCTTTGTTCTGAGCTGGTGAGCTGTTTTTTCCAGCACTTGGGACCCTTCAGTCACAGCTGCATCAAAGAAACAGCAACTGAGAGTGGAGATTAGACAATTTCCTAAAGCTAGAAGTCTTGATGAGAATCTATTATTCCATATTAGAATCCCATAATTTCTCCAGACACTGCCATAAGATCAAAGATGTATGTTAGAGCTTTGGTACAGCCTACGATCAAAAGGAAGATGTTCAATTTGCATTTAGAAAATATTTCTGTAAATTATATTTTTCTGAAAAATTGGGTGTTTCGCTATCTTACCTTTTTCACCCCAAATAACAACAAAACTTATGAACAGAGAAGCATGGAAAGGCTGAAAATCTAAAACGTATATATTTACAATGAGTTTGGTGAGATCTGGTTGTGCTATTTGTGCATTCTGTCTACAATCCTCTGTCCT
>NW_010395901.1:84212-102187 GCF_000710305.1 Buceros rhinoceros silvestris
CCTGCTGAAGATCAGCTTGGCTGAAGTTTTCCCACGGGTTTTAAGAAGCGCAGGACTGAAGACGCAGATGCAACGTTGCAAACATGCTTGCTTGCTAAATCTCTAACTCAGAGGCTGGGTCATTGACTGTGAGCCACCAGGATCAGGCTGTGGAGCTGATTTGGGGTTCAGGAAATGATCTTTCACTTTCTGCTTACAAAGAGAACAAGACAGGTGACATCTGCCAAGTCACTTACCGATCCCCCACCTCCCTTTCCTTCAGCATCCTTCAGGGTACTGCCTGGACAAATGCATTAAAGGATGTGACAATCGCTCAGGACTGGGCTATTCCCACCGAACTGTGGCCACTCCAGGCTTTCCGCAGCCTGCAGGCAAAGACCTGCACCCCTGGAGAGGAGCTCATCCCCTCTCGATGCTGAAGGTCTCTGTGGGAAACCTGTCTCTCTTTATCAGTGGCAGAAGCCACCTCAGAGGGCCATGGGTCTCAGTTACTGCTTTCATTTTAGAGCCTCCAACTAGGTGGGAGGAAAATCACTTTGGAAACTGTGATAGTGTTTTAAAACTGTCTTCTGTAAAAACAGTGAATGCCCTCTGTAGGAATCAGTTTCTTCTTGCAGCTTATCCAAAGTGTTGCTCGCTCACCTTCTTTGCACCTCACTGCGTGAGTATTGTGAGTAGTCTGCATCCGAATCTGAATGTCAAAGTAAGTTGTCTAGCCTCCTTTCAGCACAAAGCTTGAGTGACCCACTTCCACTATATCCTGCATTTACAAGTATACACATGGTTAATTCTGTGCTGAACTGGGACTGATACTGGAAGATCAGACCATGCTGCTGAGAACCCCAACAAAGAGCCCCTACCTCTATGGAGAGCATGGGTTTTGGCCAGTGCCACAGCTTCTGAAGCACATCTCCAGCTTCATGAAATTACAAGCAAAACTCTCTTCAGCACTTAACAGGAGCAAGCCAGGGCTCAAGGAATCTCAAAACATTTTGAAAAAAATTCTGATTTGCGATTTAGGGATAGAAGGATGAAGTGGGGCTGCTAGAACAAGCTCAAAAGGCCAGGGTGGGTGTTAGATGAAGATGGCACAAAACCAGCTGTATTAGACTGACTAATAAGAAATGAGAGTGGCAACATCAGCATTTACACAGAGCCCAGCTACAGGCAAAAATCCAATTTACAGGGAAACAAGAGGCTGATGGTGACCTTGCCAAAAACCCAGCTTTCCAAATATAGTACTGACAAATGAATAGTGCAAAAATAAGGAGCTAATCAGCAACAATAAGGAGAGAGAGAGAAAGTTCCTCTCTTCAAAAGGTAAATTATGCAGCATAAGAATTACATCCATCCATTTCAAACCAGAATAGTATCAGTTTCCAGGGACTTGCAAATCAGTGAACAAGTTAGGGAAAAAAAAATCAAGCTTACCCCATTGTTTCCCAAACCTGCCTTAATGTTATGATAATTAACAAGTTGTTCCTGTAAACACCTACTGCTGCATTTTTCTTCCATTCATACTCTAAATAAGCTGCAACAGCTGTGAGCCCAGCTCTCCTCACCTACCCTAGATGGAGACATGTAGGATACTGTCATGGCCTCACTGAAGTCATTAATATCACTCTCTGGGGGCATGGAACAAAGCAGAGAACAGCAGTGGTTAGGACTCTCCCCGCACAGTCCTGTGGCACTCTGCAGGCATCTCAGCCAAGTCTCACCATCCGTGCTCTTGACATTGAGCAACAGATTGAGCAGTGCTCATGTAGACTGAGCAATACTCACGATCACCTGCTTTTCTCCCATCATCCAGAGGTGATTCTCCACCACTCACCAACTCCGTCCAGTTTGTAACCAAATAAAAGCAGATTAGAGATTTGGTACCTTCTGGGACGTTGAGAGTTTGCTTTGTTTGCACTGTTATCTCAGCATGTGACAGAGTTGAAAAATCATTAAGGCATTAGTCAATTCAACTTCTCTACAAGACATGCCGAAAAACATACAACAGGTATAGACTTTTTATAACCAGGAAAATCAAAGATCCAAAGCAGTGATTACAGAGCGAAGAGCTCACAAAACCTAATTCCCTGCGGGAACATCGTTAGCATGCGGGAAAAGTAGCATTTTCCCCTGAGGACCATGTGTTCCTGACAGTTAAGTTCTGCCCAGACTAACTCAATTTTATTCACAGAGTAATAATTTCCCCTCACAATGCAGAGATCTGAGTCAGCTGCTTAATGAAGGCATCTCACAGAAAGCAAAGCCAGGGGCTGGGACTGGCAGCACACATTCCCAATCTTGTCCCACTCCACCACCTGGTGAAGTACCTCCTCCTCTTGGGACTGCCAAACTTGTCACACAGAGAGCAGGATATGTCCCCTCTAACTCAGAGAGCTCCAAAATGTATGTTTAAGCTGAGGCTAATTGCCCCCGAAGCAATTCTAGAGGCAACAGAGAGAAGAAGGTGACTCTAGCTGGTAACCCAGACCATCCTAAAACTGATGTCTAAGAGAGGTCAAATAAATCACAGCCTGAGAGTGTCTGTTTCTTCCTCCAGGCTACAAAGGAAGACTCGCTCAGATCTGGATGTCCTTTCCTGGTCACCTGACACTAAGTGAGATGACTCCTCCCAAGCACCTGGTAGAAAGCTGCATGTCTATGTGTCTTTCCTGCCCATGACCACTGGCAAAGGAGTGGTTTATTTCTTCTAAAAGGCCACAAACTACTTTGTTGAAATACAAGCACACAACCAAATCTTGCCACTACTGTTACTCTCATTCAGAGCTCAGCATTAGGGTGTCCACAGACCCCCTCCTGCCCCTTAATAAATACTACATTAAAACACAGCGAGGGAGACAGCTAGTAGAAAAGGAGTGTGTCTGCAGGCACAGAAGTATGAACAAGTTCCTCACATAGGGCTGAGGTATCTATCTATAGATGTAATCCTGTCACTAAGCAGGAGCAAGTTGCTCTCCTTCTGTTAATGGTCACTGCTCCAGGGACTCCTCTTCTGGTCCTTATACACACAGCCCTCGCTCTCCCTGCGTCACTGAGAGGCAACCTTCTACCTTCAACCTGTCCCGGCTTGAGGGGTGGGTACCTCAGACCCTCGACCCGTAACACAACCATAAGGGAAAATTTGCCTCAACATCTTGAAGCTCTAACAGCAGAAAAAACCTGCCTCTTACTTTAAGCTTCTGAAGTAAACAGTCATTGCTGGTATTGGTGCCTGCACCTGGTGTTGTCTGAGCAAAATACAAGGTGAAAGATAATTCATCCTTTATATAATTTGGTGACAAATCAATTGGAGACCTTTAAACTAGAGTGACAAGCTGCTGCTTGGGTTCTGTGGCAAAGAAGTAAACCTCACCATAACCTTCTTTTTGCTTTATAATAATACTCCTTCCTACAAAAGTCTCCTTGTGCCTGTTTTGTCAGATTACCTGAAGACTCTCCTGTATTCTGCCTGAAAGATTGCAACAAATTGCACTGCATCAGGTGTGTCCGAGACAGAGAGGAAAACGTGTTTCCAGACACTCCGACCCAAAAAGACCAGGCTTTTTAAACATGAGTATATCAACAGGCTCTCCATCTCCTCTGGCAGCAGGTCTCTTGAGACTGGTGGGCCCGTTCATAGTGTGAGCAGCTATGCATCCACGTACCAGTCTAGAGAGCTGTTAGCTCCATAAATACACATGACTGTTTGCAGACAAAACCATGCTTACTTCTTGGCCACAAAGAAGAGCTGGTCCAAAAAGACCACCAAACTCTACAAGAATTTTCCTTTTAGCAGTGAGCTATAAATACAACGCTAAGCCGTCTTTCCTATACACACTGCATCCTAAAAGTGTAATTTATCAGCAAATAATAATCTCACTTGAAAGCATTAGGAGTATTCAAGTGTACCAAAACAAGGATATTTGAGAAGAATTGAGTCTAATTCAGGTACAAAATGATGAAGATAATTGACAAATAACTGAGGCGGAAGGGGACATGCTATTCTGGTGGGTAACGTTTGCTTTATGGTCCTGTTATACTCTGAAGCAAGCGATGCATTCTTTTCTGAGGAAGAACTTTAAATAAGGGTAAGAGACAACAATTTAAGTGGGAATGTGAGACTGGGAAAAGGAGACAGCAAGAATGTATATTTATGACATATACGACGTTTTTTTCTGTGCCCCGTTGTCCTTCAAGGGCTTGACTCCTCTGGGAGGAGTGATCCATTGCTTACCCTGTATGAGAGAGGGAAGGGTGGTGTGTGGCAGAAGACACAGCTCAGCCATTGAACTTGGCCAGCCATAAGTGAGAAAGGGACCACTGGAGAACCATATTCAACTCACAGTCGGAATCCTCATTTTAAGGAAGTGCCCATCCCTCTGAAAAATATGGCTAACATAAGGTTCCTCAAATTAAATGTGAAAAGCATGAATTATCTTTTGAAAATTTAGGCCTTATTATCAGAAACTTTGAAAAAAAAATGCTGAAAGACATGTTTTCCTGACACTAGGCAAATTCATGACAATCAACCACACTATGTGATCAGAAAGTGAAATACACCTAAGTTAACGTAAGAAAATTTGGGAATAAAACAATGTTCCCCAGATGTCTTCAGGCTCCACTGTGATTTTATTAGGTTCCCTGAAACAAGGAGATAAGCTTTTCAGGAAATTGAACTACCAGGCCTCAGCATCAAGCTTCACGTCTCTCCAAGCTGATGCTCACTTGCCAGCTTCTGTTCTGCCTCTTCATACATTGGTGAAGTGATGTCAATGAGTGCCTTTTCCAACATTTCCATTTGAGCTCTGACAGCTGACACGGTATTCTTCACAGCGTTCAGCTGCAGCTTCAATTTATCATAATCTTCCTGGAAGGATCTGTTCACATCATGGAGAATGTGACAGCCCTGTTTCTCTCCAAGAAGATTGTTCTTTTTCAGGAAGATGTGGAGGAATTCATATAAGTCCTGGAGAGCCTGGAGGGTTTCATACTTGCTCTGCATGCTTGGGGCAGACTTGATCTTGTTCTGGGTCGGAGTGGTGGTCTTCATTTTAGCTTCATGTTCCTGCTGGGGTGCTGGATCAGGGTTACATTCTTCCACAGCTGTGACGGTGTCAGTGTCCTTCTGAAGATCTGAGCTGGCATCTTTACTCTCTTCACAGATTGTGATAGCTTTTTGGTCTTTCCAGATGATGGGGACTGTTTTATTCTCCTGCTGCAAATCCTCTAAGACTCTGTTCTTTTCCTTGACTACCTGGAGAGCTTTGTGGCCTGGGCTGACCTGAAAGCCTCTTTTCCTCTCCTGGAAAAATGGGAATGGCTTATTTTCCTTCTGGAAGTTTTCCTGAATGACATCAGTGTAAATAACTGGGACAGCTTCATTCTGTGACTGGAGACATTGTAGAGCCTTGTTTTCTTCCCAGAGCATCCTGTTTTCTACCCGGAGGACTTGGTTTTCCCCCCAGAGTGCTCTATTCTCCTCCCAGATGTTCCACTCATTCTGTGTCTTTTTGCTAAAGGGTTTCCAGCCGGAAGCAAAGGGTGGCTGGCAGTAGATCTCATTCACCCATTTACCATCAATAAAGACAAACACTTCATCCCTCAGTTTCATCCGTGGGGTGATACAGTCTACCTCAGGCTCTGTACACTGCATGCTCTGGTTCATCAGATTAAAAGCAGACATGGCCTTTCTTTGGTAAATTGAGAGGGACTGTGTGAAAAGACTTCTGCCAGGACTTCTGCAAGAGGCCACTGTTCACTGGCAAGGAGTAGGCGACATGACAGAGCTGGAGAGTCTTGATCAGGACTGAAAGAACAGGAAACACAAATGCACAAGAGTTACTGCCAAAATTCAAGGTCAGAGTCCATTGGATGACAGGAACAAACAAGTAAGTTAGTTCCCCAGTCGACTGTGTTGCTCCTCTGACTCTGGAAGGTAAGGAATACCACCAGAAACATAGTTTATAGAGGCTGAGAAAATTTGCATCGATAGATGAAACTGCTCTATGACAGGGTCACAAGCTTTGTTACAAAGGGAGTAAGGAAGCAAAATACAAGAGTATCTTGTGACTCAGAATAGCCTGTTAACTAAATGACTGAGAGAGAGTTGAATTAAAAATGGTTATGTGGCTGAAACCAACTTGTCAAAACAAAACAGGATTTTAAAGGATCACAGTGAAAAACTAGCCTCAAGAGCAGCTTTTTCTTGTTAATGCTCAGTAGTCTGTGTTAACAGGATGCCATAAAAATGCAGTGCCAGTTGTGCTTTTTGATCTTAAAATCCATAGAACTGTGCGCAGGAAGAGCATCAAGCAATACAATATGCACAGATAACTAAAACTCCAAACCACAGCCCTGGTACATCAGGACCCGGAGAGCTCTGTTGCTATTTGCCTGTTTTTCTGAAAAGTTCCCAACGCCATCATCTAAACACTGTCGCAACCCATAGACAGTTCTCAATCTTTCCTTCTCATTTCTGCCATTACTCTTTTCTTTATGTCCTTTGATAGCTCCATTATTTTTCTTGCTTTCTAGCCTTGCAATAGTGATTGCTCATCTCTTTCCTACAGTCCATCCACCTCTTTTTCATATCAGAAAACCCACCACTTTAAAATCCGTACTGCAGGGCCATACCTCCAATGCTTCTCATTTTGGTCACAGAAACCTCAGACTAATCTACTCATCACTCTTCCCGTCTTCCCTCTACCTGAAATGTTGCAGCATGTATCACCTTCTAGTCATGAGTAAACTTGGGCAAATGATGGATTTCAGTCTTTTTACATTAAAAACCCCCTCACAAATACACAAAAAAAGTTTTGTAACAAAGAAAACCTTGTTTTCTGCCGTTTTTACCAAAATAAAACCCGTAAGAATTTCACAATGAAGTAATCTGAGCTGGGGTTGAACCGGTTTTTATGACCAAATTGTTGGAATTCTTAGGATTTCCACAGTGTTTCTAAGAGCACGGATGTGCCTTTTTCAGGCTAAAAAAAAAAAAAAAGCAGCTGGTTATCAGATTTCTCCCAGGTCTACCTCATTCCCTCGCTGAGGTTCCCCAGCTGGCCTCCAGTCCCTTGAGAAACCCAGTTCTGCCTTTGCATCAGTGAGGAGCGTTTTATCTTCATGATTTTTGTCCCTGTGTCTCTGCCTCAAGTGTTAAGCATGGGATGACAATCCTGCACAATCTCCTCACACCCTCCAGCTCTGACATTGCATCGTGCACCCCCTGCCCTATTTTGACCCTCTGCTTTCCAAAACCTGCTGCTCCCCCATTTCCTTGCCGTCTCCACCACACAGCACTGCTTCTCCAGGCTCCTCCAGGTTACTTCTGAGAACCAATATCCAAAGATGCTTCCTTCACCCCATTCCCAAGCTTGTCCAAAAGTCCAGAGAATTATTGGTTGCCTTTAAAATCCAAAATCCCTTCATGTAGAAGAGGGCAGTTGCAGTACAGGTCTGTTTGCAGTAACACTCGATTTTGCAATAAGGTCTTCCTCTGACTTTCAGGGTTGTCTTCCACATCACCAGCTGGTTTATCTTGCATCAGACTTGTGTTTTCGTAGTACTTCATTTACACTCAAAGAGATTTCCCTCTAAACTCCCTGTTTCAGAATTTTCTATTTCCACTTATGCCATGTTCAGAGCCATATATCCCTACCTCCCTTGCACCCTCTCCCCCACAGCCTTTCTGCCCTGTTCCATTCCCTCGGGGTGCCCAGTTCCACCGTTTCCACCAACAGTCCCAGGATGAGGAGGTAAACCAGCCACAGGGGGAACAGACCCCTAATTATCCAGAGGAGAAGCAGAAAACATCCAGCATCATAAGCCCAGACCCACTTGCCACTGTGTATCATGGGCAAGCAGCTAGAGTTGTTAAAGTCACTTAAAGTGTTTAGACGGCATATTTTCAGGATAAACAGAAATGGATAATTTATACGGCACTGAACGACATTATCTTGGGGACAACTGAACTTGACAGCATGTCTGTCAGCTCTTTTGCACTGCAGAGGAGACATCATCCCAGGCTTCAGAGAGATGCATCAAGTCCTCCCACCCCCCATACCGTTCTCCCCCCATCCCTGAACAAAATCATCCCAGGAAATGCTGGGCAGCTGAGCAGGCAGGCAGGGCAGCTGGCAGGGGGAAAGCTGCTCAACATTGAGCCAGGCTGGGTAGATAATTCAGCAGCACTAGGTTACATGCCCAACATGTGCTTACCTGCTCACCGGGGTTGGTGGTCTTCCCCGTCCCCATGCCACTGTCAAGCAGCCTGGTCTGAGGTCCTGCTGTTGCTGGGGTATCCAGGGGTGGCAAGAGTGTGCAGCAGGGGACAGAGGGGAATGATTGTGATGCAGACACTGGCAGAGACCTTGCCTCTGCCCCCCAGCCCAGGGTGGGAGCTCCTGCACACTCTCTTTGCACAATTCACTTCTGCGCTCCTCCTCTCTCTTTGATTTTTCCCAGGATTGTGTTTTGGGGTTATTTCTCATGGAAATGACCTTTCTGGTAGCTCAGCTCTCATGCCCTTTCCTGATCCCAGACTTCTCAATCTGCCTTTGATCCTCATAACAGAGCAGTTTGGGTGGATTCTTTCTCCACCACACATTCTTAAAACACATTCTTGTTTTTATCCCGAATCTTCAAATTATATTTGTGGCTGAACTGATATTGATATGTTCAAAAATCACTTCCTTTTATGCGCTATGAGACCCGAAGTTCTTTGCCAAGGACAACACAGGTTTAGAGTTTTTCTTTGACCGTAAGTTTAAGAGCAGACTATCACTAAACCCTATTAAGAAGAAAACAGAATATGCAGGGCATTCACGCATTGCAAGTTTAGGTATTATTTGTAGCAGCTATTCCCACTTCCATGTCTTTACATTTCTAATGATCTCATTCTCTTCTTTGCTAAATCTTTCAGATGTGGAAATATTTTTTTTCTAATCAGGGTTCTTGAATAATAACTACAGCAGTTACTTTCTTTTCCAGTGAAAATCACCAACTTGACATCAGTCTCAAGGTGACTGTTACTGCTTTAGGAAGCTGGAGGTACAGTTCAGCTTTGGTGTTATTCAAAGATAATAAACTCAGGTATAAAATTCTCTTCTGTAGTTTCTCCCTTGCTTGTATTTAATCTTAGACAACAAAAAACATCACAGGTTACTATGGCAACTGCCCAGGGAGCATTCTCCTTTATTTGAGCTCCAGGATCCTGCACAGGAAAGCAGGAAAATGTCCTCAGAGAAGAAAAGAAAAGATTTTATCATGGGGTGCTTGTGCTTGGCCTGCCATCTGATAGCAACTTAAGGGTGCTACCCAGGTGCAGCCAGTTTTCAAAAGGTGACGGCAATGGCCAATCTGAATTCCTGAAGAACTGAGGATGAGGACCACTGAAACGGACCTTTGATGAACATTTTAAGGTCTAAGAGCTAACTGGAAATTGAGTTAATAGAGGTAAGTGCATCATAAGACTGAGCAGCAGACAAAGCCTGCTTAACCCAGAGCCACTGAGAACTAAGTTAGCAGTGTACCTTCACCTTTTCTTATGCAATATTTTCCTTAAAGTTCTTTGGGCAAGTCATTTATTTGCTGAAAATTATTACTTCAAAGAGCAATACATTTGGATCAGGTTTAGTGAGTATGATCAGATGTGTGTACATGTACATCAGTATTGAAATGCTGCAACAGCTCACTGCAGGTTTTTTTATAGCAGCTACACTGATTTCTGAGCTGGGTTCTCAAAAGGACTGAGATGTCATTCACAAGATTACAAAGGCAGAAATAATGCTGAGTGTGTTCCCTTCCGTGCCAAGAGACAAGTAACCTCTGCTCTGTAAGAAAGGTTTGAACTAACTTGCCAGCTGAGTGTTTTGTCCACAGCTTCAGACTATCAATTTCTCCAGGTGAAGCTGTTTCACTATACAAAGAAATAGATATTAATTGGAACCAAAGCCATATTCCCCATCCCACCTACACAGCTTACACCAGGCTGTTCAGCTGACCTTGCTGTCCTTCTAGAAGATTATCTGGTTCTGGAAAGGATGATTCCTCACACACTCATGTAATATTCTCCATTTTGGAAACTCAGTGCCGTGCTGGGCTGCAAGAGGTCACCATCCAGTGATGGATTGGAAGTGGTGGAGAGAACAAAGTCTGATCTTCTGCCATAATGATCTTGCAGAAAGGACCCTGGAGACCCCATCCCAGTCTCCTTCCTATTGATGCGTGGAAAAACTCCGCAATCAAAACTGATTGTGAAGCAGGTATGTTTATTGTGATTTCAGCTCTATAGAGCTGGGTGCAGCGAGGGTCGGGTACCCTTAAGGATGTTTGCACACCACGCCGTAGCTTTGGCCTCTTATTTAAAGCAGTAAAACATACATATTCAAAGGATTGCTCAACCGCCTGGTACCTATGTATTAGGTTATCCCGCTCCTGATGTAAATTAGGTCTCCTCTCCTTTGCACATGCGCAGTCTTCTTACATGTTACAGGTCATACAACGTCACGCATAGCATGTCTCATTAACTCGGACTTATGCCTCCCCTGGGAGGAGAAAGTAATATTCAACAGTCTATTAAGCAGGCGCAGTTCGGGGAGGGCTAGTCATTATCTCTTGTATCTATGACTCAGGTCCAGTTAAGCGACATCCTCCCTCATGGCTGTAGAGACAATAGTCCTCTCCTCTTTATCTTGTCCCAAACAATGAAGTGTCAAGTGATAAGACCCTCTGCCTAAGCCTTGCATTCTTCAAGTGACAAAGGGCGCTGGTGAGCAAGGGCGGGACATAACACTTTGTTTCCTCTGTTTACATAGAGCTTTAAGCCACTCAAGGGCGAGGCAGGCAAAAGCATTTTTAGCAAAGTTAACTAGTATTCAAACCTGTGGATATTTTTCTGCTTTCCCAACTCACTATGAGGAATGGTAGACAGGCACCTACAGTGCAGTTCAACCCTTTCCTTCCTTTGCTTTTGGGTTTAGCAGACACATTAAATTGCCTGCGATTAAAATAATCTGGGTGGGGGGTTTGGTAAAAACATAATGTTTCTTTGAATTTGGAGCAGCTTCTCTCTTTTTTTATAAGTGCTCTTTACTCCAAATTCTTTATTTGTCAAAACCAAAGGTGTTCTCTGCCACTTTCTACCATCCCAAACACACTTGTGCTTCTGAAATGCCAGCCTCTATTAATGTCGGCACACACTGTTCTCCAGGGCATTAAGCCTGGGCGCAAATCCCACTGAGTCACTAAAAAGATTCTTGCATATTTGAGTGATCTTGAATCACCTTCTGACCTCAATAACTGGATAGAGAGTAATGTTTTCTCAGTTTCTGAGGCAGTGAAGAGTTTGGGGGGAGAGGTGGTGATATCTCAGCGTCGTATTCTGCCCAGGAAGAGATGAGTGCACTAGTTTAGCAGTGTAAAAACCAGTAATGAAAAACTCCAGAGCAGTTATTTTGCAGACAGATAAATGGCTTGAGGGACACACTGTCACCAGTGGATGCAATTGTCCTTCCAGGGACTCCATCATAGCACTGCTGCCAGTGTGCCTCCGTGTAACCCTCAGGCATGTAATGGTGCAAAACACCAAACTCTGCATACTCGTGTTGACACCAGCCAGGATGGCTGCGTGTCCTGATTTCATCTGGGATAGAACTAATTTTCTTTTCTTCTTAGTAGCTACAATAGTGCTGTGTTTTGGCTTCAGTATGAGACAAATGCTACAATATACTGATGTTCTCAGGTGTTGCTAAGAAATCAAGGACTTTTCAGCTTCCCGTGTCTTGTGAGTGTGCAGGAGCACAAGAAGGTGAGGGCGAGCATAACCAGGACAGCTGATCCAAACTAACTAAAGGGACATTCCCTACCACAGAGCGTCATGTTTAGCATATAAACTGGGGGGAGTGTGCAGGGAGGGTGGAATCTCTGCTCAGGCGTCAGTCAGCAGGTGGTGAGCAATTGCATTGTGCATCATTTGTCCTTTTCTCATGTTTTATTTCTCTCTTTTGTTATATTCCTTTTCATTACTATTATTATTATTATCATTTATAATTATTATTGCTTATTATGTTTAATTTTATTTTAGTTATTAAACTGTTCTAGTTCAACCCATGAGTTTTCTTCTTTTTCTTTCTCATTTCCATCCCACTGGGAGGGAGGAGGAGTGAATGAGCAGCTACTTGGTCTTTATTTGCTGGCTGAGTTAAACCATGACAGTCCAAAGTGGGGCACAAAGGTTTGAGGTAAAGACAGATCTGATTGGACTGTATTGAAATGGATTTGGTATAAGCATTCATTATCTCATCCAGAGCAGCAACAAATGTTCCTTAGCTGCCTTCCAAGATGAGAGTGAGAAGGCCAACTGCATCAAGGGTGTGCACAACTATGGTGGATGCTCTTGCATCCCTCTAAGGAAACCTTCTTGCTTGGTTAAGTCTCTGAAATGCCCGTACACCAACACATGCAGCATGGGGTATAAACAGGAAGAAAGGGAGATCTGGGTGCGGTCACAGGGCCATGACCTCATTGCAGGTTCAGAGACATGGTGGGATAGCTTGCATGACTGGAATGCTGTCATGGATAACTATATACTTTTTAGGAAAGACAGGCCAGCAAGGTGAGGTGGCGGAGTTGCTCTTTATGTGAGAGGGTAACAGGTACGTATCGATTTCTGCCTGTGGGGGGAATGAAAAACACGTTGAAAGCTTATGGGTAAGAATTAAGGGCCGAGCTAATATGGGGAACATCATTGTTGTGGGTGTTTACTCCAGCCCACCTGATCAGGAAGAGGTAGTTGATGAGGCCTTCTACAGACAGCTGAAAGTAGCCTCACGATCACAGACCCTGGTTCTCGGGTGGGACTTCAATCACTATGAAGTTTGTTGGATGGACAACAGTTAGGCAGGTACAGTCCAGGAGGTTCCTGCAAAGCGTTGATGATCACTTCCTGACACAGGTGGTGAAGGAGCCAATGAGGAGAGGTGTGCTGCTGGACCTTGTACGAACAAAGGTCTGGTTGGGCATGTGAAGGTTGAGGTCAGCCTTGGCTGCAGTGACCATGAGATGGTGGAGTTCAGGATCATGAAAGGAGGAGCAGGGCAGTACGTAGGATTGCAACACTGTACTTCAGGAGATATAACTTGTACTTCTTCAAAGACCTGATCGGAGGAATCCCATGAGTTAGGGCTCTAGAGGGTAGGCAGTCCCAAGAGAGTTGGTTAATATTCAGGCACCACCTCCTCCAAGGTCAAAATTAGTGCATCCCTATGAGAAAAAAATCAAGCGGGGGTGGTAGGAGACTTGCATGGATGAGCAAGGAGCTTCTGGTAAACTCAAATGAATGAAGGAAGTTTGCAGTATGAGGGAAAAGGGGCTGGACACTTGGGAGGAAATAGGAATGTTTCCAGAATATGTAGAGACAAAATGAGGAATGCTAAGATTCTCTTGGAATTAAATCTAGCAAGAGATGTTAAGAACAACAAGAAGAGCATCTTCAAGTACACAAGTAGTAAAAGTAAGACTAAGGAAAATGTGGCCCTTCTGCCGAATGAGATGGGTGCCCTGGTGACAGAAGATACAGAGAAGGCAGAGTTACAGAATGACTCCTTTGCTTCAGTCTTTACTGATAAGACCAACCCTCAGAAATTCCATACCCTGTAGGTAAGAGAGAAAGTCTGGAGGAAGGAAGTCCTGCACCTAGGGAGGAATAACCCCATGCACCAGTACAGGTTAGGGGCTGACCTGCTGGAAAGCAGCTTCACAGAGAATGACCTGGGAGTCCTGGTGGACAACAAGTTAACTGTGTGCCAGCAGTGGCTCTTGTGGCCAAGAAGGCCAATGGTATCCTAGGGTGCATTAAGAAAAGTGTGGCCAGCAGGTCGATGGAGATTCTTCTCCCCCTCTACTCTGACCTAATGAGGCCAAATCTGGAGTACTGTGTCCAGTTCTGGGCTCCCCAGTTCAGGACAGACAAGGAAAATCCAACTGAGGGATCCAAAAATTGTTAGGAAACTCTTACAAGGAAAGGCTGAGAACCTGGGACTGTTTAGCCTGTAGAATACTAAGAGAGGATCTTATAAATGCATATAAAGCTAAATGGTGGGTGGCAAGAAGATGGAGCCAGACTTTTTTTCAGTGGTGGCAGCAACAGGACAAGGGGCAATAGGCACAAACTGGAACACAGAAAGTTCCATCTGAATGTGAGAAATAACATCTTCACTTTGAGGGTGCCAGAACACTGGAACAGATAGCTTAGAGATGTTGTGGAGTCTCCTTCTCTGGACAAGTTCCTGTGCAGCCTGCTCTAGGAGAACTTGCTTCAGCAGGGTTGGACTAGATGATCTCCAGAGGTCCCTTCCAACACCTACCATTCTCTGATTCTGTGATGATGTGCCACCTCCTAAAGAGGTAGCTATCTCTCCCTGCACTGACTGCTGAGGAGTCTGCAGTTGTTAGGCGGTTAAAGTGGAGCCTCACACCATAGCAATGTGTTCCAGCTCAGCTTGGCTCGCTCGTGCACCCTGCAAGGGAAGGTGCTGCTGAGCCACCAATTGCTACATGGCCTGGGACACCTCAACGGGGTCAGCTTGGCAGAACTGAAAGACTCATGTTAAAAATAAGAACTCTTTTCCCAGGAGTTCCAAAAAAGCACATGCAAACTCCCTGCCTCTCACAGGCATCAAGCAAAAGACTGCAAAAGGTGTGGGAAGAGGTGGAACACTAAGGAACTTCCTACTTCGTGTGCAACAGCAGGAGCTGAGCGTCTTAACGAATGGAGCAGACTACAAGAGCACAGACTTGAGCTGTGATGCTCTGCAAATGGGTATGAGGTTTGGGAGTTGAGGGCGTTTCAGCTCATTTTGAATGCAGTGGTTCTTCCACATGACACGTCTCGCTGGGTGAGAGGAAAAGTCAGCAGCTCCGTTCCTGATTGACAGGGAGAAAATTGAGGGTTCAGGCTTATTGAACAATCTCTAACAGTGATTTATGGGGTCCTGTACATTTTAATCTAAAAAAAAAATTAAAACCTTCTAATTATTTATGTGTGTAATCCTGTATATTAATTGTCTATTAGCCACTTCCTAATTATAATGGAATGCTTATCAAATAACATGTGATGGCCACGTAGCATCAATTTAAGTCATTATCAAACTAGCTCCTGCTATAATAAGGATCTGTTTGACTCAAATCTAACCATTTCACTTTATTTTAAAAGCTGGTTTTTAAAAGCTAAAGTTAAGATCTGAAAAAATTAGCATCCTATTAGGATTTATTGTATGTGATACTATAAAAAATGCTACACAAAGAATCATGAACGCAATGTAAAAAATTCATTCAGATGCTAACCCAGACGATTAAATGGCAGAGGATGAAGGAAACCTACTGGGGAAGAAAGACGTGTCTCATTTCGAAATACTGGCAAGCTCAGTCTTGAGCTTCTGACTTTACAACCTTAAAGCTCAATTGACATGTGTTTGTACATCTGCATTTTCTGACACTTTTAAAGACATGAACTGAGGAAGTTTGATTATAAGCACCCCCACTGACTTCTGCGCAAATCACCAGTCCATCTCCATGATTTGAATTGAACAGGGTGTTGGAGACCTCAGATCACTAGGTTTGTATCTGTGGGATGGCCAGGGTTTCCTAGTAGCCCTTCACCACAGCCCAGCTCTATCTGTTTCTCTGTACCTCTTCTCTGTCTTCCCCAGCCGCTGATGGTCCTGTTTCTTTCTCCTGTTCCTCTAGCTCATGAAAGATTGTTGCATCATCAAGATGCCATTTCCAAAAACATTGAATATGTAGGGTCCCACTTCTCCTATGATTTTACGCAGTGTCTTCCCTTCCTTCCTTGTTACTCATGTTTCATCCTTCAAGAAACTATGGAATAGCTTACCTGGAATTGCTGTGCTCTAACGCCATTCCCCATGCTCTAATGGACAAACGCTGCTGCATGCAACTCTCCTGGTCTTTACAGGCATGAAAGATTGGTTCTCCCATTTTGTTAGCACTAGATCTGTGGAGGCAGACTTCCAACAGGGCACAGAACCCAACTGATAACCGTATTAAAAATCAGATTTGGCTTTCAGGGACGTTCTCTACCTGGTGGGTTTCTCTAATAGTAGCTTTGTCACCTGACTTTTACAATGAACTCCACACCCAGCTCCAAGGACTGTGCTTCCACAGCATTTTCCCTGCTACAGTTGAAATCAGATTTTGACTGGCACTGATGGGCTTGTGCAAAACAAGCATCTTATGAAAAATATAAATAGCACAAGGGGTCTCTGAAACCTATTGATGGACAGTGTAGGTTTGACAAAGCAAAAAAACACAGAAAAGGAAAAAAAGATAATATACGCTCATAACGAAACTTCAAATGCAGAGCGGTGGTGAAATGAGACCATTTTAAGCACTATGGAGTCACTGGTTTATCTTTTCTAGCATGTATCATGCTTTGATGGGCCACAGCATGCTTTGCTTAGAGGAACATAATTTTAACACCTGTTCATCTCAGGGTTTAAATTGCTGCTAGAGAACTTTTTCAAAGGTATGCCAGAAGAAGAGAGGTGTCAGAGACAAAAGAAGAGAATAAACAGTTAGATCCCAGGTACTATCATTAAGCACACCTAGGAACAGTTAAACAGGCAATTTTAGAAACGTTATGCAACCCCAAGGAATGATTTTATGCCAGAGAAGCAGCCTCTTTTACCCATTTCAAGCAACTTCTAATCTGCAAAGTCTGTCCCAGGGTCAATGGGGGTTACAGAAGTTACCTAGTCTTATAAAAGTACCCACAAACATCTGTGCAAATTCGGGGGTCACTGCCTGTCCAAGTGTTCTGTGGCGAGACTTGAAAAATAACTAGAACTGGAACACATATCCACTCAGAGAAATGCAATGAGAAAGAAATAGGTTAAACTGTCGTCATATGTGTCCGGAGGATATAATTAACATTAATGTAGTCATAAAGCAGCACCTGCTGGCTCAACACAGCAAATCTTTGCCTTCTACCAATTAACTCTTCAAAAAATAATAGAGAACAGTTTTCGCCCTTTTCTCCCCAAGCACAATAACTCGCTTCCTGCTAAGCATTATTAATTATAATGTCCCTGCTGCTTTGCCTCGCTCAAATGAACAGTCCCATCAGTGGTGTAAGTTTCATAGCAAGGTGTATCTCAGCAGAAGCAAGTACAGAGTTATTGGGCTTTAAAAAATATTACACTACTTTTTATTGCTATTGTTGTTCCTTACTTGGTGTTAGTGCTTTCACTCTTAACTGTGCAGAAGGGAAAAAAGAACACATCTCAGTCAAAGCATGGATCTTGGTTAGGTGAAGGGACAAATTCCCTGAAGATGTATACGTGACTGTAATGTCAATGATTCAATGAGCAAAATTTGAGAAAAAGGCTTAGGTGGGGCAAGTTGTGTGATGAGATGGGGAGAGACACGCCTCGAACATAGTTGTAACCTTGCCTTGCATTGCTGAATGTGAACTGTGGTCAGATTGCTACCTCAACAGGTGGGAAAAGTATTGAAGGTGACCCTTATTCTGGGGCCAAGTGTAAGGCTCTGTGATAATGCAGCTGCACATTAGCTCTGTGCTGCTAACTTGCACATGTCCTTAATTCCCTTCTGGTGGCCTTACATCATCTTTTCTCTGGTGCACTCAAGTGATGGCAACCACCCCTTGTGCAAGGTTTCTGATATGGTGGCCATGGAGTGGAAAACAGCACAGTATGTGCACTGTCCAATGGACTCACTTATGCATACATAAGATTTGGATCTCTGATTCACAGTGTAGGGGACACTGTCTCTTCTGCAACATTTCTCCTACAAATAAGTGATGCTATGTGACTGAGCTGCCATCCATCTCAGACACCACCAGGCATCGCTGATGGTCTGAGCAGTGCTGGCTTGCAAGAAGCCAAGCTAAGCCACGTCTGCTTGGGGACAAGACAGCTCACCTCTTTTCAGGTGTAAGCAGG
>NW_010395901.1:102287-114323 GCF_000710305.1 Buceros rhinoceros silvestris
GTGGCAGAAATATGTGATGCCCATTATTTTGCGTAGTATTTAACTTGAGCATTGTGGTAGAAACCATAAGCCTCCTGGACTTTATGTCCAAGACAAACATACAGTACGTGGCAGTCAGCCCATTAACTGAAACACCTTTTGCATAATACAAACACTGAGGTTACACGTTGTACTGATGTTACTCTTCCTATCACACCAAAGTCGCTTTCTGCATAGAGAGACTATCGGGAATGTGATTTACTGTTTACACTTGTCAGCGCATTGCAGGTTGCCATGGACCAGGTTCCATGGTGCTCACTGCTGAGTGGACAAACACCAAGAGTACTGGGTGCCGTATAGTAGAAAGACGGGTAGAAATATAGTAGAAATAATGGGTCAACGGTTCCTGTCTAAAGCCAAGTTTTCATTAGCCTGTAGCTTGTGGAAAGCTGCACAACTGTTCCTCTAAATGTGCGCCTGGTTGCATGTTTATTTACCACTTTGGTCTGCACAGGAAAGAACAGTTACTCTGCCTGCAAAATTCCTGCAAACCCTTTTTTTATGTGATAGCAAAGTCTTTCCTGAGCCACAAAATATTTCGTATTATTTGCTGCTGTGATTGTCACGTCTTCTCTATCTAACAAGGTATCTGGAGACTGTCCTCCTGTTTCCAGCAAAGATTTCTACCTGACACTAATAAGAAGACAGTGGCCCAACACCACCTTTTTGAGACAGAAAGGGGCACTGCAGTGACCTGGGAAGCCTAATCTGAATTGACTGAACCAAAGCTTGTCATAAGCTTACAGACAATGTACATGTCATCAGCCCATATCTCCTTCACCTTCCACCCCAATGCTGATTAATTTCTACAAATTTTATCCCAAGAACTGATGAATGACAGAAAAAAAGATATGGCTGTGGCTTGTGGGCCGATTTTTTTGCAGTGCACCTTTATCTGCTTTGCCTGATTGGTCAAAGATGCTGTTATCTACTGTACTTTACAGTCTCGTTGACTAGTTTGTTGTTCTTTTTTTTAGCCTTCCTAACACCAAGCATAAAATGTGCTAAAAATAAAGATAGTTTAAAAAATAAAAAAGGTGGGGTTGTTTTTCATTTGACATCTGGATTCTAGATCTTTATGGAGGTTAAATTTCCTTTACACCCATGAGAGACAGAAAGTTACTTGCTTTCTGATGATAGCAGATGCCCTCTTACAAATAATGAGACATCTGCCATTTGTCTTACTCATATTTATTTTTGCTCTGGGATTTTCTCGCCAGAATGTGTTTCCTTGTAAAAGACATGGAGTAAAATACCACACTATGAGCATCCACTTCACTTCATGCAACTCTGCCTCAGAAGAGAAAAGCAGACAGATGATTAGACAGCTAGCAGTCTGATCAGTGCGATTATTAGCACCCTTACAGTCTCGTCACTATCTCAATTTCCTTCCCTTTGCACCAGCTCCACCCCACCAACAATGAGCCCTTAGAAACCATCTCCAACCAGCTCTGTTTACACTTACCCCTCACATTTCCTCTTTTGAGGAAGCCCCAGGCAGTACTGTTTAAAGGCAAAATATCAAATGCAACAAACATGCTTGACCAAACGAGATCAGAAATTTCTTGCCCTGTTGTTGAAACACATTGTCTTTGATGCACAACAGTCACCAAAGCACAGACATACCTGGGTGATGGCTAGGGCTGAGCTGCAGCTCTCCTGGGAGGCCTGCTAAAGAAAGTGCATCTGAGATTTAGGTGAACGCTAATATCAAGTGAAACTGCATCCTCCTGTGCTGTACCGGTGTTCCAGATTAGGCACGTAAAACACCAGTACCTGAGAAGTAACATCACACCAATTTTTTTCTCCCCCAAATAACAGAATTGCTGAAAAACTTCCTAAGTAAAAAAAGGCAGATGTGAGTTACAAGAATTGAACTAAAATCTGGTCAGAACATGAAGTTTATTAAAAAGGTATTTGTTTTATACGGCTTGTCGCTTGCTTATACGTATAAAATAGTGATATAGTGGCTCCTCATTACACTGACATCTTTCTGTAGTGTGTCTGAGAAACTGCAGGTACAAGTTCACACACATGTCACTGCACAAAGTGCTTGTTGTAATCATTTTCATGGGGAAAAATAAGCACTTGCAGGACCATATATTTTACGTTGTAACTTCGGTTAATGTCCACATCAATCAGATTGTCAAAGCTGTTTACAGCCGATGGCTGGGTATTTCCAGCTTTTGACATGTTATGTCAAGGAGAACCAGAATCCTTGAAACATAATTTTGTCACTCTGTCTCTACTTAACGCTTTCTTCACATCTCCAGTTTCCCCAGTAAACTCTCTATACCATTTGCAGCTGGTTCAGAATCCCACAACCAGCAGCTCATTAACAACATCAAGATCACATTATTCTTCTTCTGAGAGACTTCCCTGGGTTTCCCACAAAACTTACAAGGTCTTAGATTTCCAGTATTTAGGCACTACATCCTTCTAATATAAGTTGCTTTGTTAGTACTTTGAACATTATGTTACAGTCTAATTCCTTTCATCCAGTTCTAAGAATCTACCATTCTTCTTTCGTCTTTTTTTTCTTCATTTTTTTTTTCCTTTTGCATTTGATGCCTCTATGCCTGGGAAGCTGTGATTTGCTGCTTATGATCTATGTCTCTTCTGGGGTTGGGCCAAAGTTTAGAACTAGCCTAAGATATAGTCCCAAAGGAGGGTGTGAGAATGGACAAGGGTTGGAGGATCTATATTTTTTCTTGTGAAAATTGAAAAGTCTGGTATCTGAAATGACCCTTTCCTCTATATTTTTGTCCAAATTAAAATCATGAAGAAATCCAAAGACACATACATACCTTGTGTCTTTTAACAGGGACTTTGGGTATTTCAGGCAGTAAAAACATAATAGTCATTAACTAAGTACCAGCACAGAAAATTTCTAGGAATATCTACTGAAAAGAGACAAGTTCAGATGTGCTTTACACCGTCACCAAATGAGGTTAACTCAGCCTGATGAACTGTACTTAAGAGACAGGCACCAAACTTGACAATGAGCCGGTGAGAAATGAAGAGGCGCAGTTTATTCAAAGGACCAAATATCTCACTAAATGAGCAAGGAGAAGAAAACACAGGAGGGGAGGAAAGGGGTCAGAAGCAGTCCAAAACTTGCGCAGGCAACTGCAAAATAAAAAAAATAAAACCAGTAGTATCCTGAGATTGGTCATAAAGTTTAACAGCTTGTTATCTTTACGAAGCCTTCAACAACACAGAAAGAAGTGCCTGTTTCCCCTCACTTCACATCTTTACTGTTGGACACTTTCTCTTTTTTTCCCCCCTCTCTCCTGGTTTTAGACTAAACAATATATCTGGTTTGAGCACAACTATGAAGCAGACTGTTAGCAGGGACAGAAGTGTGTGCAGACTGGAAACAGACCCGCTCCTGTCCCTTAACAAGGTCATTCCCCGTTAGCCACGCTTGAGGACAACAAGCCTGCGACACTGTGATCAGCCATGAGTGTGCACGAAGGGTAGCAAACGGACAGTGCGTTCCAGAAACTTGCTGGGATGTGCCTGAGTGCAGCAAGATCTCAAGCCTTTGAGGTGTTGTCAAACATTGTTTTCCTTCAAGATGTCTATTAAAGTCTGGATTATAGAACACCCTGATAGTGTTGCATGAAGGGCATTGTAAACCTGACTGACAGACCGATGGGACAAAGACATCAGGAAAGCCTTCAAAGGCTTTAGTTTCAGCAGAAGTCAAGAAAAAGAACTGCAAAGCCTTCCAAATCCCACCGCCAAATAGACTTTCCCACAGACTTCATGGGGGGAAAAATCTGGAAGTTCCAATAGTCACATTAGCAATTTGAGATGCTTCACCATCCTCTACAGTGTATGAACTGCAGAATTTTTTTCCCCAGACTCCACTAATAACAAGCCCTATAATTAGGTGTCTGTCCTTTGCAATCAGCACTACAGCTTTCTGTTCATAGGAAAAAAATTGTAGGGCAGGAGAACCACTCCAGAGCATAGGAAAGAGCTGTTTCCAGCATAGTGTGACTGGTTAATGGCTTCAAAAATATTACGGGGAGAGAACTGTTCCTTAATTTTAGCACGCAGCATGCTAATAAAAAGACTTGTTCATCTGTCAGTCTGATTGAACCTGATGCAAGTTTTGGGTTCAAACTCATTCTCTCAGGCTGCAGTAGTTAAGTAACACATTTCTTCTGATTTCCTCCTCCCCCATACCCATGGGTTGTTTGCCTGGTTGACTGGTCACAGACTGTTCTTGCTCGTTAATGTTGGTCAAGATTTGAAATTTGGTATAGCAAGGCAATATAGAAAGACATGCTGGAGAGGTGCTGCCTGGGTTGGTACCCTCTTGTCTGGCTTCAGTTTAGGAGTTAGAATCAGACCAACACCCATCCATGCAGTTTGCTGGTTTCTGGTCCTCGATTTGCAGTGAAGAGTCCACTTGTCAGAAGGCAAGAACCAGGCTGTTTATTTGACTGTCTTTGAAGACTCATTAGCAGCAGCAGGAGACTTCAGTGTAAAATCTTGGTCCCTTGAAGTCACAACAACGTCAGGTGATCAGGGTTTTTACATCCAAAGTTAGACACTTTTTGCCAGTCTTATTATAGCCATTAAAAACGAAAGAGTGAAAATTCACCTGATTGCATTGCCCCCAGTAAAACAAAAGTCTACGCTTTACTGCATTGCAATGTTGAGCCCACAACGACTCCACAAGCCATTCTGGTGGAGCTCCTCTGGACACACTTTTACATCTGGAGAAGTAAATCTCCCCAACCAGTTGCCTTTGACAACATATTAAGAATTAATTTCATGCCAGTGAAGCATCCTGTTCTTCACTCCAGCAAAATCTGCCTCGGGAGAAAGAAATGACAGCTCTCAGAGAAAATCTTCCACCCAGCACTTACCCAATAGTCTTTTCATTTCTGAGGTTCCCAAAGCCAAGAGGGTTATTTTCAGGGCCACATGTATTAAAATAAATGCTAAATCAAAAGGACTGCCTGCCGGGGGGCTTTATTGGATTTGGACAAAGAATGTCGCTTTCTGAAGTCAACCCACGTATAGATCATTTTTTTGCACCACCTAATCATGATTGTGAGAACATAAATCATGCGAATTACAATGAGTGGGTTGATGAATGTGCACCACAGGAACTCCAGCTTCACTCCCCTTCTAGGTCAGCTGGAGAAAGGACTGGAGAATGTCCTTTCCTAGGGCTGGTTTTCTATTGCCTGGCACAACCATGCTCTTTTGGGGGAGATGAGGTACATACCACCTTTGCTTATGTTTTGTCTATAACCTGTCTCTCCTTTTAACTGGAAACTGAAGCCAGATAGGTGCCTTTTCCATAAAGGTTTCCTGCAGTTGTTGGGTTTTTTTTTTTCATTCACTTACAACCAGACTCTTAATAATCGAATGTAAAGCAAAAATCCTCAGGAGCACCAGAGTGAAGTCTGTAAGTGCATGGGAATTCAGCCCTCTCAATATTTATGTTTAGCATTAAATACTTCATGCAAAAATAATGACTTTGACTCCCGAGGCCTTTCCTCTCTTATCTCAAAAACTGTTCATACACGTGCTCCAGGATCTCTATGCAAATATAAAAAGGGGATTAAGTTGTATGTGTAGTAAATCCTGCTTTTACATAAAACAGGTAAAAACTAACGGAAGACCTTGGGATTAAAAACAGGTCCCTGTTTGCTGAGCAGACTAAAGCATTCTTTCCTCTGGCTGCCCTGCCATGCAGGAATTGCCCTTTTCCTGGTGAGAAATTCAAGTCAATTATAAAATCTATAGTATCTTAGAGGTATGTACTGTATAATACATTATTTTGATCTAAATTACTGCATATTACGGAATGCCCCCTGCCTCCACAAAACCACTCTTTTTTTTTTTTTTTGCGACAGGAAGCCGAGCCCCAACGTGCCAGAACCATTGCATGAGAGGCTTCCACATCTGGGTCTCCTTAGGGAAATTCTGGGGACAAAACATGAAAAGCAAAATCATGGCCATCCAAAAGAGGAGGTTAGCACTGCCCCTGGCCCCAGACATCATCTTTGACCATCATCTGGTGCTTTCTCCCTGCCCTTTGGAGCAGAAGCCAGGAGGAGGAAAGCTCCTCCAGCCTCCCTAGCCCTCTGGCAGTCAACCTATCAACTGTGGCTTCTCAGGACCACGTTCAAAGGTCAAATTCACTGACGTTTTGGTTCATTTTTTAACACTGGTCCAGCAAAAGAGGAAAACCAGGCTGCAGTGTCAAGCTGATGGGTATGTAAAGCAGAGAGCTCTGCAGGCACCCTGGCTGCACAGCCACCCATCTGGTCACATTTTTTGCTGGTTTTACCTGTTGTCATTTGTTCCCTTAAAACAAACAAACAAACAAACAAACCCCACCAAGACACCACTGAGCACAAGGCAAATTCCCCTCTGTGTGTTTTGTAAAGTCATCCCCTGGGCCCACCATGAGTATGGTCTCCAGCGTGGCAACTGCAGAATTCGGTGGAGGGGTTCAAAGAAACTCTCTGCAAAGAGTAAAACACAGCCAGAAGCAGCTTAGATGAGGCCACAACTTCCTGATGACACTAGTACATCTCCATCTGGACTTAAGCAAGCGCTCCCTCTAACGCCAGTTTTCCTTTCAAGAAATCTCTGAATGAAATGAAGAAGCAGTTTTTGCCAACTTCCCCAGGACCCCAAGCCTTTTCAGCTCAGTCAGCTGCCAGAATAAGAAGCAACCTTACTTCATCTCTGGATGAGAAGAAAAACGACCTAAACCTACCAAGCTGGAGAGCCCTTTTTGAGGAGAGAAGGAGTTACTAATTCACTCCACAGCCCAGCACTGGCAGCTGCATGGGGTGAGGATGATGGTGTGCTGAAGACTGCGAGGGCAGCTCATGCCACAGGAGGGTCAGGATGCAGCACATGGCAAACAAACAATGGCAAGGGAGGCCTTGGGTGGAAACTGTTCACTGTAACTTAGATGGATGGGTCCAAGCACGAGATACTCAGGCTCTCCTTGTGGAGAAATACCAAAAGGCAATTCACATGCCTCCTCCCAGGGCTTGTCTGGGGCAAGATGCCGCAGTTCCTGCAGGTACCAATCCTGCCTTGCAATGACCATGCAGGTTAGCATCCTGTTTTCGGCAAGCCAGGCAATCCCAACCTCTCCGGACACATTCTCTCACATCGTCCACCACAGCAAGTCCCTGTGCCCCTGTCCCGCAGCCCTGTGCCAGGCTCCTGCAGCCCTGAAAAAATTTCCAGGAAGTGTTGCAAGCTGGCAGGAGTTCCAGTCTCCCTGCCAGCCCTGTTGCTATGGCTCTGGGAACCATGACACCAGTGTCTGGACAGAATGGGAGGACAACAGGACAACAAGAAGAAGAGGTTCACCAACCCTCAGGGCCACTGAGGGCCAAGAGGGTGTCCTTTGACACCTTCCTTGCAGTGGGTTTCTGCCTGCACTTCGTGGGGAGGGAGTTTCCTTTCCTGATCTCCTGGATAATCCTGCCTGGAGAGGTAAGCCTGTACTGGGATGTCTGACAGGGGTTTGATGGGGAGGAAGCTTTTCTGAGGCCCCACTGTAGCTGTCAGATGCTCCTTTACCATTTACCTCTGTAGTTCCTTGTTCCTTCTACTTTTTGTTGCTCTCCTTTCCTGTTTTCCCTTTTTCCCAGGAAATGAGAATCGAATTTTTGCATGAGAGACCCCATCACCTTAAGGGGATTACAGATGGAGGAGGAGAAAGTTGCAGGGTGGCTCAAGGGTTCTCCCCTTTACTGCAGCAGGCAGGGGTAAAACACAAGAGCAGGTGATGGGAAGGGTAGAGATACAGAGCCAACCTCCTCCTTCAGCCTCCCTGCCCTTCCTGAAGTTACTTTGCTGAAATGTACGAGCAATGGTTGGTCAGATCACACTACAATATACCTTAATTAAAAAAAAAAAAATCTCCATAATCTTCTGAGCCAGCCTTGGCGAGAGCTGGAGTCAGTGCCCCACTCTGCCCCTGCCCCACAGTGCCAATGCAGACCTTCTGCCTGGCAGATCCTACAAATGGCATATGGGAACAGTGCAGCCTTGCAGGCAGCCTCTTACCGAGGTTCCTATGGATAGCACGCAGGCAAGTGTATTCCAGGGTGCTTGGTAGGACTATGCCTCAGCACAGTCAGTGCTGATAGCATTGGCTCTTGGCTTCTTTTCCCTTCTCTGTTTTCTTTCCATGAACAATGTTCACACTCATTTATCCCTTTTTCTTGATTTTTTTCAGATTATGCCGTTGTAAATTACTACTTCTGAACTTGCAGTTTAAATAGACAGTTCTGTGAATACATGTATTTTTTCCTGAGACTTAACACAGCATTTATATTTCTATACGCACACTTTAGAGAGGGTAGCATTAAAAAAAAGGCTCAGATGAATAGTCCAAGTAAAGTTTATTCCATCAGGGGAAGGAGGAGACATCAGAGAGCTTCTCAGCTCTTTCTAGGTACAACTGCCTGTGATTCTGTGATTTATTCCACCCTAAACATACAGTAGTTACTCGGTGTTGCTGCGAATTTACACCGCTAGCATTTCACTGGGTGCTGTGTTTCACTGGATCTCTGTGTTTAGGGGCTAATGGATTAGTTACAGTTACGTATTATTTGCCACCTGTAAGAAGTGCTGTTCTAATCTCTATTAAAATATTTGGCTTCTGTGAAGGGCAGGGCAAAAGACAGCGGTGCCTGGGCTTCCCTCTTGCTCTGCAGGACACAAAGCAGGAGGCACTCTCTTGCTGAAAGACCTTTGTGTGGATGAGAGGATCAGATCCTGTATGCTGAAATGAGCACAAAATGATTCTACCTGCAGTTTGCTGCAGTGTTAGAAATCAAAGCCGCAGTCAGCAGTAACTTCAGCTCTGTTACCCAGAGCCAAACCCAGTAAATCTCTGGCAGCGCTGTTGGACAAGCCCTTTTCCATTCCAGAGCAGAAAAGAGCCGGAATCACTAGAGTGTTAATCAGGGATTTCTGCGCTTTCGGTCAATCTAACTTCAGTTTACTTCTTGTCTCTCATGACACAAATCCCAGAAGAAGCACTAATAGCTGTGATTTATGGCTGGAGTCCTTCGTTCTACTGTGTCGTGTAATTGCTGTCCTATTGAAGAGCTAGGCTTTCTGAAGAATATTCATGGACTGTAGCTCCTCAGCTGTGTGTGGAGCATGTGTCCTCTCCTCTCCATGGTCCAGGCAATGGCATCTGCTAAAATCAGGTTTATTTTAAAATCCCAGTGGTAGAGAGGTTGGTCATCTGATTCTGCCCCTCCCAAGGTGTTTGTGCCCATGTATTACAAACGCAAAGGAAGAGAAATTACTTTTCAGATTTACCAGAATAAATTATTTTAACTCTTAATTTAGTGGCTGCAAGCAGAGACAGCTGGTTCTCATCTGTGCACCTGCAAGAAATAGCACAGTCTTTATAACCTTGAGGCTGAGTGAATTCTCTGGGGCTTGGGTCACCATGTTTGCTCTATCCTTCTGTATTTCCTATAAGCCTGTTAATGACCACTGCAGGAGATAGGCTGCCTCTCACTTGGAGCCAGTGTCACCTCTCTGGTGAGATCCAGGCTTTTGGATGCAGACCTTCAAACTGAAAGAACCGCTGAGATGAGTGCTCCTTGCTCTGCTGGTGCATATGGGACTGGTAGGATACAACAGGCATAAGGGCTGCCCAACAGGAGACCACTCTAGAGTCTTCTCTGTGATTTACGTGACCAAGTGCTTTCCAAATACCTTTGAAAGTGCCAAGTACAGAAATGGAGTTATTTTTGGAGATTATTTTCTCTACAAGAATAGTGGTTATAACTTGGAATTTGGAGATCTAGTCTGGGCACAGCTGCAATCATAGAAATAAGGGAAACATCCTGCTTGTTTTTAATGGGCTTGTTCTGCAGTTAAAGCCCATAAATGCTTTTCTATGTATATATACTATTATATTGTATTGTATTATATATATAAATGTGTATTATGTTTATAATAACAATAGTGTGTACAATGTAAGCACTGTTAGGGAAGTAGCTAACTATTCTCCTTGAATCTGTAAATAGATACATATACGTATATGCATACATACATGCATAGAGATGCTTCTTTAGCATTTAACGAAGTGTGGGTTCCCCTCAGCCCAGCTGCCCTTGGTGGGTGGTATTAAGCCATAGCTCTGCGCATCACAGCATCCACGGCACCAGCCGGCCCCTCTGCTCCAACAAAATGGGCTGACCACAGTGACGGGAGGACTTTCCTGGGGGCCTCAGTCCCTCCTGGGCTGTCAGTCTGACAGAGCCTGAGATCTGATATTGCATTGTGAAGTCCTGACACAAAGTCACTTCTAAACAAAGTAGAGGCGCCATCAGATGCCTTTCATTGCAGTGGACTATAGAGGGGATTATAATTCCCATAGGATCAAGCAGGCATTCCTTAGAGGGGAAGACACCCTCTACAAGCACAAATATCTTTGAAGATAGCAAAGGAAAGCAGAGGTTGACTAAACCCATATTTATGCAGTGTTCTCTCCAGACCTGCTGTGGTGTGGGAATTCCCCTGCAGTGTCTGTGTATGAAAGTCTCTCTAGCCTTGTGTACATAGCCCTCCTCTACTTTTGGGATAATGTGCAGGGAGCTTACGACTGCAATTAATTTAGTTGACATTTTGTGGTACGGCGCGGAGTTTAATCCTCTCTTGATGGCATTGCACTCTGCCTTCTGACACTGCCTGGGGAGTCACAGCCATGCAAAAAATACCATTTCCCCCAGGACGATCCTGAGGGGTAGTTATCATCTCTGACTGCCTGTTTGCAGCACCCAGCGGAGCCGCCTGGGATACTGGGTCCCACGAATCACTCTCAGTCAAGAGTCTGCCAGAGTTTTCCTGTCATACTTTCATCCAACAGGGGACACTAACCTTGAGGGCCATGGTCATAGAAATGGTGAATTCAGCTTGATTTTTAATGGGGAATGATGGGAATCCTCAGAGTAAGGAAAACAAGGTTTTTGTGGTGAAGCTGGCAGCTGTGATGGGATTATCTATGTGGGGCTGGGCAGCTTAGTTCAACAGCCCCACCGAACTAAGGACAGTGCCCAGGATGGGGATGGCAGAAGGTCCTGCCATGACCTCTCACGGAGACATCCAGCCTGGCCATGGTTGAGAGTGGAGGAGTGGGGGGGCTGCAAGATGGGGCATGACAGCAAGAGCCAAAGAAATATGGGGTAATGGCACCAGGGAAGCAATTCCAGTGTTATTAACACAAACACAGTCATTGCTCTGCCTTTGTCTCCTGATGAATCAGAGGAAATTGCCTCCTGAGCCCTTCGCCTTCCAGCTACTTCAGCTGTGTTTTGTTTCTCTAAGATTCAAATATTCTGACTAGATTTCAGCATACTATTATGAGAACAGAAGAGCTATAGAGAAAGTGAAGCTTCACAGAGGAAATAGCCGATAAACGTTGCTTTGAATTCACTTGCTTTTTATGGCAAGCTCTGATGTCAGGGACAGATATGGCTTTGGAGAAGATGTGTCGCTGTGCTGCAGATGTGTTTGTGAATACTTGGTGGACAATCTCCTGTGACATTGTAATGAGCAGCTTATCATTATCTATCAGATTTTTAAGCCTGTCATTTTGATGGGACTGATTTTTCTATTTAACACTGGTCCCCATGAACTATGAGATTACAAAAGCAAGTGCACTCTTCTTTGTGTGGCAATCCTATCTGGCCAGATTAGCAAAATGTTTATTCGCATTTTGCAGAAAAGATTGGGCTTTGTAATGGAAATATATATCAGGTCAAGTGAAAAATGTGATGGTTTGATATAAAAATCCTGAAATGGCTCATGATGGAGAGGGGGAGGCAAACTTCCAAAGCAGAAATCTTAAATTTTGGCACTTTCAAAACATGGCATTTCATCCCTTTAATTTGCCATGGGCTTTTTGTTTAAAACATTTCTTTTTATGAAAGCAAGCATGCAAAAAAAAAAAAAAAAAAAAAAAAA
>NW_010395901.1:114368-116763 GCF_000710305.1 Buceros rhinoceros silvestris
TTTTATAAAAGCAAGCAAGAAAAAAAAAAAAAAAAAAAAAAACCCAACCCACCATGAAAAACCAACCCTATTTGGAATTCAATAAAATGCTTCATTTGATCCTCTTCAGTTCCCTGGAAAAGTTCAGTATGATCATTCAAGTACTGCATTTCTTCAAATTGTGGGGAAACTGCTGATCCGTGAGTTGCACAGCTTTGATATGCCAAGTGCCAAGAGAGGGTACTCTAAAAGCTACCGTAATTCATATTACTCGGTAGTAAGTAAAAGCTCAGCCTGGCAGGCACGCTAGAAGCACAGAGCCAGGGACTGTCTGTCATGAAGGTTTTACCCTCCTGATGTACAATTCCCATAGGGTCAGCTATATGGTTTTGTGCAGAGTGGCACAGGGAGAACGGGAAATCAGTTTGAAATAACTTTCCACCCCTGGAAGAGTTGTTCTCCACACTTGCTGCATAAGATGACTTCTCCCTTTTGTTTTAGGGGGAAGTCAGGATAGGAAAGGTGACAAGGCAACATAGACAAGCTGTATATTAAGGATGAGAACCTGCCCCTAGGCACAGCTGCTGCGTGGAGTCAGGCAGGTGAGCTAAGCCCGCATATTCATGGCATACGCTCTTCAATTGGGTTTTTAAAGTGCTCGTTTCAGTTGTGCTTTTATTAATACAAATTTCCAATTTTCAAGGTTGCAAGAGAAATCTTTGAGAAAGTCTTGCTAAGAATACATTATAAAATGTCCTTTAAACCATTTGTGAACAAGGAAGAATTCAATTGGCTTCAATCAAGCCAGTTTTAAGTGGGGACTTACCTAAGTGAAACATGGCACCTGGATGGAGGTGAAGAGAAGTGTCCTGCACGGATGCAAGTCTAGAACAGCCCCTGCCATGCAGACATCATGAAAAGGGCACCAGCTTGCCTCAGAGCAGTCTCTGAGCTTGCCCAGATCTATACATTGCAATCCAAGGCAAATGGCAATTACAGGATGTGAGAGCAGGGAGATGTCAGTGATGCTGGGTTGGAGAAAGCGGCAACCAAAATAGCTGAGTGAGACTTGACTTCCAAACCTCGAGTGGAGGGGCATGATTATTACCCTCTGCTTGATACTGGTGATGCAGATCTGGAGTGCTGTGTCCAGTTTGGGACTCCCCAGTACCTAAAGACACGGACATACCAGAGCAAAGGGTCACCAAGACATGGCTGGAGGCTATAGGCTTAACAGGAGGCTGAGAGAGCTGAGGCTGTTCAGCCTGGAGCTGAAGAGACTTGGGGACATTTCTTTGCTGCCTACAGCTGACAAATGGGAGTGTGAAAAGAAGACAGACCTGTGTGGCTCTAGGAGAAGGGGCAACAATCACACACTGGAGTACAGGAAATCCAAATAAATATTACAAAAAGTGTTTTGAGTATGGGGATGGTTAAATACTGGAGTCAGAAAGGCTGTAGGGTCCCAGTCTTTGGAAATATTTAAAGTTTGATTGGGCAAGACTCTGAAGCTCCTTATCTAGTTTACTTGATTTGAGGAGATGCCTGAACCAGGTGACCTCCAGAGGCACCTTTCAGCTTGGCTTGTTCTACAGGTTTGTGATTGTGAAAACTTGACAGGGGAAGCAAACGGACAGCAGTACAATGATCAGTAGAGTCAGTGACATCAGAGAGTCTTTAAAGCATGATGAAGCATCAAAGGAATCTTAACATTAATTTGTTAGAAGAGAAATGACAGAATTGTTCATGAAAGGCAGAAATGACAGACTTCTCCAAAGCTAGTTCTCTAAAGAGATTAAAATTAAGTAACATAATTAGATTATATGATAATGAGACCCTTTGTGTCCCAGCAATGAAGGATGCAGTGTTAGACTGCCACTGGTAAAGCTAGGTGCTATAAAATCTGACGTAGACAGCTAGCCCAGACTAAACAGTAGTAAAAGAGAAACCTTTGGGGTCTCTTTGGGCCATTGGTATTGGTTTTCACAAGTCCTGGATCTGAAGGAAAGTTCCAGAGAACTGAAAAATAACTATTCAGAGCGAAGTGTAAGAGGAGATTTAAATATAGACCTTAGAATGAATCGGCATAGAGTTAGGGAATACAGCTTTTGCCAAATCAGCTCAGTGATTTCTTTTAACGAGATTTGTAAGTCAAATTCACAAAGGGAAAAGTATTGATAACCTATACGTGTGCTTCTTTGTGGCATTTGAGCTAATTTTGACAGGCATTCATGTTAAGAAACTAACCTATGTCAGCCTTGTCGGTTAAAGCGCACTAAGCAGCAGGTCTCAGACCTGTGGTCTTTAGAACGCAACCAATTGTAAGGGATAGCCACTGCCAGAGCACCACAGTGAGAGTGTCAGCTGGGACCTCGCCCACTCAGTATCTTCACCATGGGCAGTGCTGTGCCATTCC
>NW_010395901.1:116911-136573 GCF_000710305.1 Buceros rhinoceros silvestris
ATTGTCCCACCAGGGAAGCCCAGCTAAGGGGTGAGGAGCACATCCCACTGAGCAGTCCCCCGCACATCTGCGTGGCCTAGATGCACGTGTGTCAATGGGCTCCCACAGCCAGAAGAGACCACTCTGCCCACATGGATGGAGAAGGCTGCGTAGCCTGGAGGTCATCCATGTGTGCCCTAAAGCTGGTACCCAGGTCACTGGAAGGTTTGGGGCCTCCTGCATTGGTAAAACACCTGCAAACAGCTGTCTGGGTTTGCAGTCAGTCAGGTGGAGCATCGTGCCCAGAGCAAATTGGCAAGAAGGAGCAGGCAGGGGAAGAGGAGGTTGAAAAGCACTAGTTCTGCCGAACTAACCTTGTTATTTTCCCTCCTTTCTCTTTTGACAATAAACAGGCTGTGAGTGGATGAAGGGAAGATGCAGACACAATTAACCAGTTATTGCAAACAGGAGGGGGAGTTGCCTTTTATGGCTCATTTATGTTTCAGACACACAACTATACAGAACAATGCAATAACAAAAATCATGCAGTATTTACCCTGGGTTTATTCACTGCAAGTCCTTTGAGAGCTGCTTTTGTTTGTCTTTATTTAATTGGCATGGTTGGATGGCCACCAGCAGGTCCAATTAAACAGGTTCAATAGATTCCACTGTAAGTTTTCTTTTTTTTTAATCAGTGTGTAGCATATAATGTCCAAAATAATTTGCCTGAGTACTAGTAATGAATATAAAGTGCGCTCTGTTCCAGCCTGCATACAGTAAGTTTCAGCTGTACAACGTTTTACAGCCAAAGCACACCGGGTTAATAACGAAATGACTGACACAACCTTTGGTACAGCCTTGGTGGGGAGGGGGCTACCATCCCCTGTTACCATCAAGGTATTTGGTCGGTCCGCTTTGGGTGTATCTGAGCACAGATAGGCATCGTGCTTTCTTTTTTGGCTATCTTGGGCTTTGGCATTTAGGTGGAACCTATTTAAGAAAATCCCACCAATGGGACTTGGGCATGCCCTTAATATCAGGTATTTGTTTAAGTGCTTTGTTGAACTGGAGCCTAGTAGATCCTCTTGAAAAGAAAGTGATTTTCAATCTAACGAGGTTATCTTAGTGTGAACATTTTAACTACATCAATCAATATGCCCGTCAGGAGTAAATGACTAATGGGATTTCTCCTTTCTTTCTTTGTTACCAGAATGATGAATTGACTTTGCCTGTTGCTAAAGATTCTCATCTCCTTAATGCATTGCAGATATGTCTAATGGACGCAAGCTGTCAGGGTCTGGCAGTAACCAGTCCCAAACAAAAGTATTTCCCCCTGAGACTGGTTCATCAGATTCCAGCTCTGCTCTCACAGTGGAAAATGTGAAAAGGATGGAAAAGGAGTACAGGACTTCTAAAGAAGACTTCAGCAACCAGGGAATACAAGATTATATTAATCAGACTAGTCTTGCTTGCTTCCACAAAGAGACAACTAAGAAACCCAGCACAGAGCTTTTCTGGGATGCAGAGCCTGAAGGAGCCACCTCATGCTTTCCTGCAGAGGCTGAAGAAGCCTCCTCATCCTTTCCCAGAAAACAGAGTGAAAATGGCAAAGAAGTTTGCTGGAAGATGTCTGAAGAAATTTCAAGGAAAGATGAGCCAGTAACAGGTATCTTTCAGCAATCTGTTAGAGGCAAAGAGAGAGAATGAGGCAGCTGTCCTTGTTCTTTTCTATGTTTCTGTTTGCATATGGTAAATTGACTGAAATGGTGACAGATTTTGAGGAGCAACATGTGCCTGCCCTTCCCTGCCTGTCATTGAGGGCTGTGGTTGTGTGGACCTCTGGGCTGGTTTGTGCCATGTTTTGGACAATGATGTACTGATTTGTGAGAGCACGGTAAGGAGTGCCAGCACCCAGACCTGAACCCAGCCATGGAGTTTGTTAGAGAGCTCATCAAATATAAGGTGTGCATTGTCTCAGTGCCTTGTCTGGAAAAAAAGGTTTTCACCGGTAACTTAAACAGAAGCAGAGTGAAGCCAGGACACAGTGTAAACAGAAAACCCGCACATCCATTTTAGAAAGCACTTCTGAATGTCCGAAGTGTTCAGAGTCCAAACTCTGTGATTAGTTTTGTCTGGAGCAGAGTTGCCCTGTTGCATGTAAATGCCAGCGAATTAATATAGAAAATTATCTCTCTTGATACATATTTCAAGCTATTTCTATATATACACACCCTGCTTTTAGTAATATTTTACAGCTCATTAATTAATCCAGCCAATGTTAGGAGGCAGATAGCAGGGACAAAAATGTAGTTAATTCATGGACAGAAAAACCCTCTAAATTTAGGGTTAAAAATTAGGGGGAAAAAACATCTTTTTAAAGAATGGCAAGAACTTGTCCCATTTTGGTTCTGGCTGCCTGTGCTGAAACAACCTATCTCCTCTGCTTGCAAGCCAGGATGTGGTTTGTGGCTTCATGCAGGACAGGCTCATGACTGCTGCCTGTGAATGGGTGAGGAAGGGACAAGTGTCCCCTTCCCACTGGAAGGGGACTTCACAGCAGCCAAGGGGAACTGGTTGCTTACACAGGGAGAGTCTGGCTTTCTGAAACAGAAACTGGATCCCAAACTGGGGTGGGTGCAAGCGGGACAACTTGGCCTTATCCTAGGTATAAATCAGGTTCCAAGAGGAAAGGTTGGACTTCTTTTATATTTCTTCTTCGAACATGCCATTAGCATGCATTTCACCTGCTGTAGGAGAATGCCCAGCACAGCCAGGCTAGTTCTTGAAGTAAAGAGTTACCTATTTCCTAGACAAATCAGGCATTGGTCCTTCTTGGGAGCTGGCCAACAGAAGTGTTTTCTGTCCACTTTTGCATTTTTCTTAATGCAAAGTCACCAGCTCCCAAGAACAGGAAAATTGACCGGTTGCACACATAAGGTTTATTTTTTAAGAGCTTTCCACTTGGAAATCAAGTATTCTTAGCAAGCATACATGTGAGCTGCATCCCTGAGGACAAATTTGCCCCTGCAAGAGGCTGAGGATCTGAAACAGCCATAAGTGACTAAAAGAAAACGCATGCAGAAACTTCCCTCAGTGCTATCCCAGGCAATCATTTGTTGGATTTCCACATCAAAATTTAAAATTCAGATTAAATACCAAGTTTCTTTCAGGCTGTTTTAGTAGAGAGCTAGTATTTAGACACAAGTAGATTTACTGAGGAAAATCAAATATGGGAATGCCTCTTTAGGGACCTAGAGTGAAGAGTTTATGTCTTCAAGAATTTGTACAGCACAGTGATTCACAGGGCTTCTTTAGCCTTTTTCAATCTCTTTTCATTGTTTTTTGCCTTTCATAAGAGTGGCCTATGTAATCTGAGCAGTAACCTTCGTTTCGATGCTTTTTCTGGCTCCCTGTCACAGCCATGCCTCTGTTTGCCATTCCTCTTACTCTTCTACATTTTCCTTTGCACCATGTCCTCTGCCACACTGCTGCCCTCCCCAAATGCCTCCTTGTCCAGGCTCTTTCCCCAGAACTCTGCATGCCCAGAGGTGCCTCTCCTCTCTCCCACCACCTTCTCCATATGCCTGCCCTAAATCTCCTCCTCTGACCTCTGATTTTTTTTTAAATAAGGCCACATGAGATGCTGGCACTGAGGAAGGTTGCCTAAGAGCTGATTTATCTGACTGAGCATTTGAACTGAGTTGAGCTGTACAATTAACCTGCTAGATGGGGCTGCAACAGACCCCGGGTCTGCTGTGCTCTGCGTGCAGAGGGATACACATAGCCTGTGGCCAGCCACTGAATTAATGCAAACCTGGGGGAGAAAGGTGCTGCTTTGACGACAACCCCTCCAGGGCACTTCATCTGCCTGCATGAGGTGTTCGGGCCAAAATTCTCAGTTTTGTCCCCATTCTTGTAGCACTGTGTCCTCACGACCTTCCCACAGAGGGGCAGCTCCCATCCCTTTCACCCCTTTGCCCATGTGCAGTCACACCAGCACGACCAGGGAATATACCGTGGCAATATACACTCCCAGATAGTCAGTAAAACAGGGAGATCCAAGGGGTCTGCAGGTGAAACCTGGGCAGAAAGGCAAGGTGAATCAGCTTCTAACTCTTGTCTTTTCCTCCGCAAACTCCAGTTTTCTCCAGCAACTTTTTTTACAGCTCATTTTTGGGAGCATTTTCTTCGCTGTCCTGCAATTTATTATACCATTAAAACTGGTGGAGAAAAATGTTCCTCGTTAAGATGGGAAGGTTTTATCTGAAATACAAAGTAATGAAATGGCAAGAAATCTCAAAGCAAGAAAAAAACCCCCGCTGTTCTACACAAAAAGAGGATTTTTTAAAAAAAAAAAATCTTTTTCTCTCCCCTCCAGCCCCAGCGACAGATTCCTCATCAGCTCAGCCCACTGGCTCTCAGCCAAAGGAATCCAAGTAAGAAGAGTAATTGGTAACATTTTTCTGTATAATTCAGTCACGTTAGGCTGTATTTCTGCCATACACGGGCGAGCAGCAGGAACACCTAACAACTGGAGATTTACCTTATTCCTGAAACATCCACAGCCTGGCAGCCGCTGCCATGCCCCTTTATTAAAACTGGAAGTTACGTCTGAGTGGTTGTCTTTGGGCCCCTCAACATTGGCTGTATTAAAAGGGACACTGCCGGCCTCTGCAGAGGTTTCTTTTAGGATGGTTTTGTTGTTGTTGTTGTTAGACAGATAAATCCCGTGCAGCACCTCTCAAAGCGATGTATGATTCTTATTTGCAGGCTGCTCTTCCAGCTGGGGAGGAAAGGGAGGTCTGATTCCCCAGCCACAGTAAATCAGTGTAATACCACCCTTCACGCCGCCACTGCTGCTGCAGCAGTGTGGATTTACATCGGCCGGGGGTGTAGCTCACTCCTTTCGGCTGTCCAATAAAAACGTCAGACATACCTAATCTTCCTTGCAGAGAGGAAGAGAGAGAAGAGAAATTGAATAGGGATGCTTGTTCAAGAGAGAAATAAAGACCAAATTCTTCTGCAGTGTACTTTAAATGGCACTTGGTTCATTGATAACGTTCCTTATATGAATATCTGAAGGATGTTTTGGCTTTTTTCCATTAAGATGTTAGCACATGTGTTTGGCACCAAGGGAAATGGCTATAAGCAGCTGTGCAAGGAAAGGCTGTTATATTGCTACATGAACATGCAGCAAAGTGGTTTTGTCATTATAGAGTTATAAATTCATAACTTGCAGCCTGAAAGAGTGCAGGCTCTATTTCTTCCCCAAATTATGAAAATGCTATGGCCTGAGCTAAAATCTCTGTTGTGATATCAAAGGAAATTGGTCTCATGGTTTCCAGGCTAACAGAAAGTCACTACACAAATACAAGAAAAATGAGATTTCCAGCCCATCTGAGAGGTGTGTGAGGTGCAGAGTAGCTGCTGAGGGAGTGGAGGGGACCCAGCAGACTGGCTCCTTGCAGGGTTGGTCTGAGCTGTCCTTAAGGGACTGGCCAAGATGTGGGGTGCATTCAGCCTGCACATTACTGGGGCTGTACCCGGACCCTTCAGGGGCAGGCAGGTTGCAGGCAGGTCTGAGCATATGTCTTGTCCTTGAGCAAACACTAGCTTGGCCTGTGAAGCAGTCCAAGTCACCCACCAACTCCCTAGTCCCTTGAGCGGGGGGTCCTGTGTCATTTGGGTTCTCTATCTGTCCTAGTTAACCTGCACATGGTCCTTCACTGGGCTCTGCTCCTCATGTGTAAGGTGGAGATGACAGCTTTTAGCTACCTTAGCAGAGCCGGAAGAGCAAAGATGTGATGGAGACACCAGAGCATTGCTTCTCCCCCTATTCCTCAAAAGTCTTCATCCACAGATGCATTAATTTGTGTGCATTGTGCCCAGAATCCTTTACAATTCATAGGTAACTAATAGAAAAGCAGTGATGTGTAAAGCCCTTGTTGAATTACTAATGAAGATAAATAAATTTCTTAAAAAAAATCAAAAAGCCCTTCACTCCTTCCCTTGAATCAGATCAAGTCAGGCCCCAAACACTTTGTTCAGCATCTTTTTTTTTCTTTTGCCAAGGCCACAGGCATTTTTAAGTCAGCATATCACAGTGGCAATCAAAAAAATATCCCTGTGTTACACAGATAGAAGGGGCTGGACACCTTGATAGCTTCATGTTGTAGAGTCAGAATGATTTCATACCCTGCTAGACAACTTCAGGTGAAAGGAGATTGAGAGAGGAGGTGTGGAAAGCCCCAGCTGCTACTGGACATGCTGTAGTAAAGGATGGGTGCCTCGGCAGAGCTGCAGCCCGTGTGAGGTGCACAGCAATGCTGTATTTGCAGAAATTTCTGAGCTGAGATAAGCAAGAGTGGAATTTTAGGGCTGATACAAACTTGTTTCGTCCAGTGAGCTAGAGGCAAGGAACACTGTAAGTCCATAGAGGACTCTGCGCACAGCTGCTACAAATACTCCTTGCTCATTTTGGGATGCTGGCAGTTACCCCTCTCTTTGCCCCACAGCTTTGCAAGTGTGTCTCTCCCCTCCACATGCTGTAGAGACCTAACTTTCACATCTGGAATCACTGGAAACTGCTGGAAAATCTTGCCTGCTCCTAAACCCCACAGCCCTCTTTCCTAATGGCCTTAATGGCCTACAAGCATCCTACCTGGTGTCACCTCTTTGCAGAGAGCATGTAGATGGTTATTCTGCCTCCACCCAAAGCAGAAGGCACAACATGGAGGATGAGATGACCCAGACAGAATGGAGCTATTCAGATGAGTACCCGGCTGCCAGGGAGGATGGTAAGTTCATTTAAAGCAGCCCTGTCCAACATCTAAGTACTCAAATTTGCAAGTTTCTTTTTTAAAGTGGCTTTTTGGCATCACAAAGTAGGCTTTGTTTGGCAGAAATGTTTATTCGGATGAAGCATTTTGACAAGGATAAATGCCTCTCATTACCAATATCCTGAGCTCTGCTCCTCTCCTGTTAAGTAAGGTAACCTCCTGGTAAGCAAGGACAATGCTGAGAACCTCACCTGATAATCCCACAGCTCACAAGCATCATCAAGAATGCCCTGAGCCCATATGACACCACCCCGCTCTGTCAAAGAGCAGGGACCAGCTGATTTTGCAGCAAACTGCCCCTTGAAGTCAGACTTGGTCTCCATCACTACACTAAGCCATAATGATGGAGCTAAGGGATAACACCTCCTGAGTGGGAGGATGCCCGAAGATGCTCAGCATCTCCAGCCCAACCTGTGTCAGCGTGGGTTGTCCTAGTCAACAGAGCTGGTCACGACCCAGGATGGAAGAATACTACAGTTTTCAGCTTCTTAATTTTAATAGACCTCCTCAGGCTATGGATCCCTCTCTTTTTTTCTGAAAAGGAGTCAAGTGAACTTCACTTGAAGTTCATGGGTTTTTCAGTGGTGCTCTCATTGAAGTCTACCACCAATGTGCAAAAGCTGTTCCTCCCCTCCCTGCTCTCCGCAGTTCTGAGGTTGTCCCTCCTTGCTGCCGCCAGCAAGATGGACCTCTGCAACCATCCAAGGTCACTTTTCAAAGCCAGCATCTCCTTTTAGGCTGATGCAACTCTTCCATCTTCAACCCTCTAGATTCAGAAAGACATTTGAGGGCCTTCTGAACCATTCACAAATGTGATTCAAATCAATCACATTGATTTCCAGGAGCACATTAGACACCTTAATGTTTTAGGGGGTCCTGGCCTAAGGGTTTCTCTGTGAGAGAAGCACAATGTTGTCACCAAGCTGTCTAAGCCTGTGCGGGTTTATGAAATGCTTAGCTAGCAAAACAAAAAGCATTAACTTCTTGGCTACAGCTTTCTGCCAAAAGATAAGCAGGTTGTGCTTCAGTGCATGATGTCTCGGGAAAAAAATGTGCAGTGCATTAGAGAGCTGTGACTCATAGAATAATTATCCTCGTTTCTCATAGTTTATTAATAATTTAAACCCAATCTTGGTGTTATTGATCTATCATTGAATTGGAGATTTATTTCAGATCTGTAGTCACTGAAGCAGTAAATTTAATCCCCCTTCTCCTCCCACCCTTCCATCCACTAAACTCACTTTATAACTAAAACATGATGTTTAGACTGTTTCTATAATAGGAGAGGAGAAGAATTGCTCAGAGGCTGTGGGTGGCAGGAGCATCCTTAAGCCCACAGAAGACCAAGATGAGCAGCACTAACATACCTTTTTTGACCAAACCGTCCTCTGCTCATCGTCATAGAGATGCCAAAACAACAAAATGCTACTTGCTCGCATGTGTGTCACAATCAGATTCTAAACCAGTTTTGTCTGTTAAAACCTGAGTTGGTTAGCTCATTCCCACAGTTAACCATCAGTTTTGCATGCATGCCAGTTGTGGATCCTGGTCTTTGTGCTCCGGAAAAAAAGATATGAGCTCATTGAGGTAAAAGCACCTGCAACACACAGGCTGTTGTAAGGCTCACAAGCTCTTGGGCCTGACACTAAGCATGCTTTCACTGGTGAAAGCCTGAAGCAGCTGCCTGGGTGTCCCAGGAGTACCATAAGTATAAAATCAATTTAAGTGCGTGGAGGAACAAGCCTAGAAAACTATAATGTGAAGATTCCTACAGCAGTGCTCACTTGGCTGTACTATGCATCTGGTGCATTCGCTAATATAAGCAGCAAGACCTGGCCTTTTAACGTAAGCCAGGAATAGAAAACAGCGTGCTTTATGGCTGTAAAGTGCCCAGAAGAGTGATTTTTGTAGGCAAATGAAATACGTTTTTATTAGACCAATTGTACTATACACTTGGGGTGGAAAATGTGTTCTTGGCTGTACCATCTCTTTCTCAGGTTTGAAAGAAAGCAGCAAATGTGCCCAAATGCTCATCTGTTATTTCCATCTATATTAATGGATATGATCAGAGATACTACCATTCCCCGCCAGCACATCCTCTCTGCTCCTTAGACCCTGCAGCTGGAACCGCAAGTGGGGGATCTTGGCTGCGGTCGTGGCTCCTATGGAAGCCACACACTACGGAAGTGTGTGACAGGACCAAACTGTCGCAGCCTTGTTCTAAAAAGCAAACAAGACTCCGTGTAACCAGACAGAGAGGATGTGTTGGTGAGGTAAAGCACTTTGTGCACCCACAAGTGTGTGCTCTTAGAGCATCTGATGTTTCCTGCCCAAGTGGCAGACACCGCCAGAGAGGACCAGCAGGAAAACAGAGCACAACAAATTCAGTGTAGTTTATAACTGTGTTTTCCAGAGGCGTCATTCCCCAATAAAGTCACTGAGATGGGTTTTCCCTGGATTGTAGGATCTGGGGTGTTTGGGTTAGGTTGGCAACATTGCTGGGTGGGTGTGTCCCTGTGGTGTTGAGTCCCTCTTGTCCTGATGGGGCCATTGTCATTGGCAGGCCACAGGTTCTGCAAAGCCCAGGCTTGCTGGCATTAAACCTTTCTCTTCTTCGAGGCCTGAGAGACTTGTTTGGCAAGATCTCACCTGAAGGCATGCATTGCTAGCAAGTGAGGCTTCCCTGAACTTAGAAAGCGGTGACCTCCCTTCCTCTCTTTCCCTGGTGAAATTAGGTGGAGTGAGCGATCACAGGCACAAGTATCCAGTGCAAGTGTGTTTTGATTACCCACCTGCAATGGGACCAGACTCGGTGCCCCTCTGAATACACAACCCTTCCTCCCACGGTTCAGTCCTGCACCAGGCAGTTAGGAGGGTGTTTTCAGTACTGAGCAGCCAAGTAGAAAAACTGAGCAACGCTTCAGGGCGCACTTCACCCAGAGTGTATTGTTTAGCATGTTTAAGTCTCATTGCACCCTGGCAAGGTGAGGAAATGCCTTTTCCTGCCCTTTTAGGAGTGGGTAACTAAAGAGCTGTGTCTCCATCTCATGCCCCTGATCTAGGTGCCTACTCCTCCAAATCTCTTGCTGGAGGTGCCTGGTCCTTGCTGTTGACAGTGTTAGACTCCTAATTCAGTGCTTCACTTACAGCAACAATCTTGGGCCTTGATTCAGCTCACACAGATCTCCTGACCTGCAGGACACCCTCCTCAAAAGGCCCAGGTAAGGTATTTGCAGAGGCAGGTCATGATCAGATGGCCACCACCTCCCTCCACCCAGGCTGGCTGCAGCGGGGAGTGCATGGTCACCACCTCGTCTGGCACCCATCAGAGGCTGCAGTGGTGCATAAGCTGTTTTGGCACCATGTCTTCATGTTGGGGGAAATTCTGCTCTTTCCTCCAGATGTGGAGGTGCTCTCCAGGGACACTGAGGAATACCCTAAGGCTGAAGGGAACACAAGGCCAGCCAAAACTGAGGAAGATGCAGAAGCTGAGGACAGAGAGGATAATAAGCAAGCAGGACTTTGTGACCAAGGTAACATGTGATGTTTAGAATAATCACAACCACTGTGAGATAAATCTGAATTTTCTAGGTGCCCATATGCCATCCTTCGAAAATCCCAGGCTAAACTAAAAAAAAAATTTTGTTCATAAGAATGACCAAAGTATTTCAAGTCCTCCTCCTTTTGCCACTGGGGATCACAGATTAGCACTCTTTGGTGGCCATGGAAGACAAGTCATCCTGTAGTCATCCAGGGCTATAATAAAAATGTAAATGAGACCATTTTTGTCAGAATACTATAGTTAGCCTCTAGGAAATGGTCAAGCGGATACCTGGATGTATCAGCCTTAAACGAAGTGTTGCAGCTCTCTTCCTCCTACGGTCTTCCTCCTCAATTTCATTGGGTTTCAGTTCTGACACATCTCAGCTGGGTGAGACATGGGGTGTCAGAGAATACAGGAGGCAAGAAAAATGTGTCATTTGGAGATAAAAACATTTGGAAAAGGGGATGAAAGAAGGAAAACTAGGAATCTAAGAAGAAGAGCAAGATTTATGACATTAGAGAAGGAAAAAAATATCAATAGCTGTGGGAATATGAACAAAAAACTAAGAAGGACAGACCACAGGGAGGAGAGGAAGACAAGAATAGGGATTAGGAGAGAGGCAGAGCGGGGTGTACAGTGGAAAAACAGAGAGTGAGACACGGAAAGGTGAGGTAGATATAAATCAGAAGCAGAAGAAATTTAGCAGAATTGCAAAATGAAAACTGCAAAGCAAAAGGCGGCTGATTCCTGGTTGTCTACTGAAAGTTTGGTGACAAAATAATGCAGACAAGGTATCTTCTCTTTTCTTTTTCTGTCTGCAGTCCTCAGAGGAATCAGGCTGTGAAAGAAAGACCTGGAACTGCAAAGCACTTCTGTTCTGTTTGGGATAAAAAGCATTCATTCTGGGGCGAAAGGGACAAAGAGCAGAGAGAGGATATTCCTGCTTTTTTATTACTATTTTATTACTTTTTAAATTTTATTTTTATTTTCACAGCAAGATTTGACATGTTTGTTAGATAGAGAGTGGTTGCCCAGAGCAGGGGATGTGTTCCAGGGCGAGGTCTGCTCCAGTATTTTTCAGAACAGGTACCAGGCCAAAGGAGCAGCACAGCCGCAGTCGCTGGTTGTGCTACCTCCCTTTGCCCACTCCAAACCTCTCAGTCTCCCATCACTGGGATGCAGTAGCTTGAAATCTGCAGGAGGAGAATTCCTGCAAACTCGGCTCTGTGCCTTCCCCCTCCCTACAGCTCGTCCTTCAATCCCTACTTTTGCTTGTCAGGCATTTGTATAAATAGGATTAACATCTGCAGTTACACTCAGCTAGGTTGCAAATTACATAGGCTATCAAGCCTCATGCTTCGGGGCATACACTGATTACCATCGGAGGGGCAAAAATGAGTTTTTCCAATAACAGAATATTGCATGATTGACTAGGGACATTAGGGGGCAGAATGGATTAGCCTTTGCCATCAGTATCAGTTATAGGTCATTACTGCATCAAAGCACCAGACATGGGTAAGCCACTTCCATTCAGGCAGTGTTGGAGGTGGCTGGGTCCAGAGAGGCAGGGCTAGTTGGTTCTTAAAACTGGCACTGGTTATAAAACGTGCCACCAGCAAGCTGTGCTCCCGGCTTCTGCTTGCCTACCTCCTGGGCTGCATGCTTTCAGCTGGTTGGAGAAGCCTGCCGTCCTCTCCCTTTTTTCCTGGCTTTTCCAGATTCTCGTGGGATCAAGAGGTATCAGAGGATCTGGGACTCACTGTATCAAGAGGCTAAAAAGTACTTGACCGAAAGGTCTGCTGACTCCACCCTTACAGTGCTTCCTGGAGCTTTGCAAGAGGGGCTGAGGTTCTCATTAGCTCTCTATTACGTATGAACATCTTTGACCACCCTCAACTTTCAGGCCATCTCATTTCCTTCATCTTGGCATCAAATGGTGGTCTCATTTGAACGGAAGAAATAGAATAGACAGAAAATCTAAAATAAGAAACATAATTAGCAGCAAAACTTTTAATTCCCCTATCTAAGCCCCATTTTTCCATGTGTTAGTGCTTATTTATTGAAACTGGCCTGACATTTAGACGGTTCCTTTTAATTCTAATAGGGTTGATTACCAGGCTGAATCCTACCGCTTTGAGAAAATGGCTGCTCAGTGTTCAAAACTGCCAAGTTTTCCCTGCGCTGAAGCACCCGCCTTTCTTCACAAGAAATATGTATTATTCGGCACAAATTTATTAAAATAAGGCCATCAAAGGAGCGAGGAGCCTGAGCCAGCGATGCTACCCCAGCAGCCCATGCCTGAGCAGTGTGGCTGTGGGCTGCCCGGGATCTGCCTTTCTGTGTCTAAGAACTCTCTCCAGCACCAGTGGGACGGGGACAGCCCACGAGCAGGGAACGGGTTTGGGGTTTGCTCCAGCTCATCAGCTTGGCTGTGGTGCCAGGGGTCACCCTGGGGGCGGCAGGACCCCCGAACAGTGATGGGTGAGGTGCACCGAGGAAGAGGAGTGGGTGAGTGGAGCAGATGTAACGTGGGAGGAAGAGGATGAGGAAGAGGAAGAGGAGGAAGAGGAAGAGGAGGAGAGCAAGGAAGCCACCTGGTTTCCCCAGGTTGCAGCTGAGAGCTGGGGTTTCCTGATCTTGCCCACTCGCAGCTGGCACTCTACATTCAAGGCTCTCCTCTTCCGCCCTATCCCACGGAGTCAAACACAGCAGAGACTCCTTCCTAATGGAAATCTAGGGCCAAGAATTGTGGGTGGGATTTGTTTGGTTTTTTTCCCGTAACTATCACTATCAGATCGTTTGCTTCAGTGTGTGTAATGGAGCTTTTTGTGCTCACTCTCCTGCTGATCAATCGACAGCACCGATGCCTGATTGTCCTCCTGTTTCAACATACATCATCATCACTCCTTTGGAGCTGCCGCCAAATAGCACAGGTGTCAATAAGAATAGGATTTGGCCTTACATTTTTTCTTTGAGTTAGGCTTCATAGGTGAAAAAGGTGGGTTTTCCAAAAATAAGCCTCACCTCCACGTTACTGAGCATGCACAAGGCTGCTTGGGTGATGCAGCAGCCTCCAGAAATGGGGCAGGTTCCTGGAGGCTGGGAGTGACAAGCCAGCCTGCCTTGACAAGCTTTGCCAACAGCTAGCGGAGTGCAAGGAGTTTACCCTGATCTGTGGAACAGAGATACTTGAGCTCAGGAATTTTCCCCCAGGGTGTGATTACCTTGTAATAGCCTCTATCCCTCATTCTCATTTCTGTCTGGAGAGGATGCACAAAGCGAGGCTCCTCGTTCATATCCATCAGCTGGTAAACAGCCAAGGCATGGCTTTTAAGGCAACCTTGGAAAAGTGCACAGGGGCACAAATGTCCCTGTCATCAGGGTGGTGAGTTTCCAGCCAGAAGAGGCACTTACATATTGTCTCATTGGAACATCCAAGTGTCTGTTTTTAATTTACTGAGGGAAAACTTGAGTGACTCACTCAGATTTGGATGGATCGTTCAAGCCACTGCTGCCCATTTTATTTTTTCTCTCTCCCATCATTTGTAACTATGCATCATAAGCAGAAAAGGAGCCGCTATTTTTGAATGGTGCTGTGGAACAATAAAAAACAAGGTGATCCAGGTCAGGCTAGGGAAACGTGATGTGACTGCCACAAAACATCTGTGTTTTGAGACAGAGCCTCCACCAGGTCATGTTAAAACTTGAGTGACTCACTCAGATTTGGATGGATCGTTCAAGCCACTGCTGCCCATTTTATTTTTTCTCTCTCCCATCATTTGTAACTATGCATCATAAGCAGAAAAGGAGCCGCTATTTTTGAATGGTGCTGTGGAACAATAAAAAACAAGGTGATCCAGGTCAGGCTAGGGAAACGTGATGTGACTGCCACAAAACATCTGTGTTTTGAGACAGAGCCTCCACCAGGTCATGTTTCCACTGCACGGTGAGGTGTGGATTAGAGGTGTGCATGGAGCATAAGGCACATCCCTTGACAATCAGCCACGTTTCAGAGCGACTTTTCCTCCACCTGAGGACCTGTGGAAAAGACTTGTCCATGCAGAAGGTGGACTGGACAGGCTTCCTTAGGTCCCAGAGATGGTGATGGGAGAAGATGGTGTGAGTCAGGTTTCGGCAGGGTGTGCCTTTTGTTTTATGCCTCTGTGCCTGTTGGGAATAGCCAGAACTCAGGTGGCTTGGTGCTTTCTCTTGGTCACTTAAGATCTGTTTCAGGGCTCCCACCAGCAGCTACAGAGGTCACTGCTTTGTCTCCTACTGTGGGGGCATCTCATGAGAAGGGGTCCGTGCCCTGAAGTGGTTGGCCTACAGAGGCTTTTGCTTAGGGAGCTAAAGGAAAAGGGGATGTACCTGCCTGTGGATCTTGGTGGAAGGGGTTTTAAGCTGAAAATTGCACCTGGAGTCCTCAGGCTGGAAAGCCACCAAGCAGATGTATCTGTTACATAGTGGACTGCATCAGAAATGGTGACAGGGAGCAGCAGCAGCACAAACACCTCAGGGTACATTTCAGCTGCTTTACCTTAGTGGGAGGAATGGCCTGGTGACAAATGCAGGACATAAGGATGACCACAAAAGGTCAGCCCCAAAGTGTGTCTGGCCCAGCATCCTGTCCTGGACGAGAGCCAGCAGATGCTGAGGAAGCAATAAGAAAAAGAGCAAACATTCGTTTATGCTTTCCAGAATGCCCTTCATTCCCCTAGTAGTCTGTGACTGGGGAACCTCCTAAACTGTAGACACCATCTCTGAATTTAATAGCCCTTCACGGAATCTTCTTCCATCGATTAGTTTACACCCTATTGAACCAACGCAGACGTTGAACGTCTACTGTACCCTATGGCAAGACGTGCCACAGCTAAAAATAACTTTTTTTATTTTGAACTTGTCACTTGATAGTTTTCTCTGATGATCACTCTCCTCCTTTGAAGAGCACTGAATAATGTGAACAGCTGTTCCTCTGTCACGCCACTCTCCCCATCACAACACTCAGTCATATTTCTTTCTCAGTCCTTTTTACTTCCAAGATAAAAAATCCTAATCTATTCAGTCATTCTCTGAATGGAGGCTCTTCTACGCCTTTGATCATCTTCAATTGCCTTCCTCTGTAACTTTTCTATTTCTTCTATATCATATTTGTGATTGGTGAGTCAGGACTGCACAATAGTATTCAAGAGAGGGGAGCCCACAGATTTATACCGCAGCATAATGATTTCCTCTGTTTTGCTCTCTCTTCCTTTCCTAATAATTTCTAGGTCTCTGTTTGCTTTTTTGATTGCTACTGAGTGTTGAGCTGACATTTGCATAGAGCTATCTATTATAACCTGAAGATTTTGCTCCCAGGTGGAGATAGCCAGCTCAGAGCCCATTATTTTGTATGTAAAGATTGGGTTGTCTTTTCCCATGCACATCACTTTACATTTATCTTCATCAGATTTCATCTGTGATTTTATCACTCTTTTATTCAGTGTCACGATGGTCTTTCGGCAATCTTCGCAGCCAGCCCTTTGCCTCAACTACCCTGAATATCAACAGCAAACTTCTCCTCTCCCTTCTCACTGCTATTTTGTGATTATTTGTGAATATTTCAAAATCATGGGGCAGGCTAATTCAGCAGCTTTCCCTCTCAAATTTGGTGTGCCAGGTCCCAAGAAGAAGAAAGAAACATAGTCTCCCAAGCTCTTGGAATGTGACTGGAGATCATTTGGTGCTTCTGGGGAAAGATGGTGTTGTACCTCACCAGCATGTCTCCCTCTCCCCTTACACAAATAGATGGGGGATGATGCCACTTGCTGGGATATGTGTCTGTCCCCTCAACCAGACAGTACAGGACCAGTGGGAGATGGATAGAGTTATAGTGGCCCTTACTCCTGCCAAAGCTGAGGCCTGGCACGAGTCCCGGGATTCCAGGAGGTGGAGGGGAAGCAATGAATGGTAAATCTTTTCTCTGAGAAAAGCACTGCACGCAAAGTTGTGAGACACTGCTTTGAACGAAAAGGAGCTAACTGGCAACTCCCCCTGCAACAAGATTCATGCGAGCATGTTGAGCTTGCCCAGGGGAGTCCAAGGCTGGAGTCAGATGAGGAGCTGTTGTCCATGGAAGGAGACCATGAAGATGATGGTGTGACTGTGACTGCCCTTCATCTGGATGAGGTGAGATCCAGTTAGCCGGTTAAAAAGAGGAACCAGGAATTACCACTTTGAGCGCTTTTTCAGTGGGGTTTTTTCCCAGGGGAGCAGCACCTTGCAGCAGTGCCCGGTGACAGGTCACTGCTGGCAGGGCATCGGTGAGGAGCATGTCTTTCTGCTGGGTGCATCCTTGTTTGGGGAAAGAGGCCGGAGAGCTGTCACTGCTATCTGTAGGCGAAAGAAGTCAGGTTGAGCATCTCTCTGGCACCAGAGATGAGCGTGAATTTTGTTCAGAGGAGAAAGTGAACAGCTTTGGAGGAGGGATCCTCATTCCTGTCCTGTGATGCACCTTGGAGCTGCAGGTTTGCTCTGACAATATTTCCCTCTCTCTCCCAACCCCAGTAATTTCTCGTTGCTGCATTTAGAGCCAGGCAGTGTAGGATTTGCCAGCTCCCTGGCAAGATGCCTTGCAGAAAAGGCATGAGTCTTCCAGGGAAATGTTCTGCAGAGGCAGTTGGATGTTCCTGCAGCTGTGAGGAGAGAAAGGACAATAGCGTCTCTTCTCTGATAATGGAGCAAAAATTGCTTCAAAGGGCAGATGCTCTTCCCTTTAAGAGATGGAATGGAATGGAATGGAATGGAATGGAATGGAATGGAATGGAATGGAATGGAACCAAATATTTTCAGTTGGAAAGGATCTACAATGATCATCTAGTCCAACTGCTCAGCACAAGATTGCCTGTGCTCAGTTAACCAGGCCATATAGTTAAACAGAATTTATTAAAAACATTAACAGATAGAAACTCAGACAAGTTTTACAGATTCTGGATGTCAGTTGGAGAAACAAATTACTACACTACACACACACACACACACCCCCCACTTCAAAGCTTAGAATAGTAATCCAGAATGCACAAACACTCACCTAGACAAAGGTGAGGACTCCTGCCTTGAGGAGTTCCCTTGGGCAGTGTCCCAACCTAAGGGGAGAGACACACACCCCCAGCTGCAGACCTACTGCTTCAAGGAGGACTGACTCAGACTTGCCCCCAGTAGGATTCCATTTATACCCTTAGCTGAATCTGAGCTGCGGTCATATATGGTCATATTAATTCCCCATTGGCTGCAGACCCACTCTCCAGGCTGGTGGGCTTGGCCAGAACTAACAAGGAGATTCCAGAGGTTTCTAGCAGTTTCTCTGAAATCTGCCCAGCAACTGCTGCAGTTTAGTGATTGGAAGTTTCTCAGACCAGGGATGGATGTACCTGCCACACTGCCTGACCAATCGAGGGCTGACAAAAGTTAAAGCATGTTATTAAGGCCATTGTCCAAATGCCTCTTAAACACAGACAGGCTTCGGTCATCAACCGCCTCTCCAGGAAGCCTGTTCCAGGGTTGGACCACCCTCTCGGTGAGGAAATGCTTCCCACTGTCCACTTTAAACCTCCCCTGGTGCAGCTTTGAGCCATTCCCACATCTCCTCTCACTGGATACCAGAGAGAAGAAATCACCACTTCCCTCTCTGCTTCCCCTCCTCAGGAAGCTGTAGAGAGCAACAAGGACACCCCTCAGCCTGCTTTTCTCCAAACTAGACAAACCCAGAGCCCCCAGCCACTCCCCAAAGGAAATTCCTTCCAGCTTTTTCACCAGCTTTGTTGCCCTTCTCTGTACAGATGTAGGGACCTTTACAGCCTTCTTAAATTGTGGGGCCCAGAAATGCACACAGTACTTAAGCCTGACCATCAGATAACCACCAATTTAATAAAACAAGAAAAGAATAAGCATCAATGACTCAAGCACAAAGTGTTTCTTGAGCTGCAGGAAGACCTGAGTCTCCTGGCAAAAAAAAATGTTCATGCATGTGAAAAACTTTACTGGCTTCACAGATCCACAAAACAAATCAGAAATTCAAGAGAAGACCAGTGGCAGACTTGCTGGTATTGCAACCATCAACTCCCTCTTCATCTGAGCGAGGAAGACACTTGGTCACCTTAAACAAAAAGGCAGAAGTCTGCATTTTTAACAGGATGTTAAAAGAAGGCCAAATTAACAAGTTGTTCATGTTTCCATGTGAAAAACACTGTAACTTTCCATTGAGCTCTTAGGGAGGAAGCGTAAACGTGCCAACTGCATTTACTTGGGAGCACAGATAATTAAATATAACCAGCTTTTCCTGACATTTTATATATATACACACTGAGAAGGAGTTCTGGTGTTCCACAAAATGCAGTAGGTTTTATGGAAACAGCCTAAACTTAAGCTCAATTCAGTTTTTTAAAAGGTGATTATGCTGATGCTGAATTTCCTTTGTCCTCTGAGGAGACCACCTGGACTGAAGATTCTGCAAAGTGCACCTTTTGCAGCACTCCTGAAAAGCCTATCCCAACACTGGTGGGTCTGAATGAACAGCCCCAGGACAATGTGAGTCTGCCTGTACCGTGTGAGCATGCCTGTAACAGAAGTTTCTTCCTGGCAAAAGGGAGAGTGACCACCCCATGGCAGTGGCAGAGAGAAAGGGGAGAGGGATGTGGGCAGAGGTAGATGGAGGGTGAGGACATCTCTGGGCCACCCTGGTGATCTATGCCTTCCCCACCACTCCTGGTGGACACTGCACCCCACAGCTTTTTTGCTGCAGGAGATACAAGGAAGTGTTTGATGTTGTCATCCAAGAGCTGGTGAGTGAAGATGAAGCAGAGGAAGAGCTGAACATCACTCCTCAGGCCGACACTTCCCATGCTCAGCTAAGAAGCATCGTAAAGAAGAAACTACTGCAACAGTAAGTAACTGAGGGAGAACAGCCCCAGGCACGGTGAGAGGAGAAAAGCCCCATCACCAGGTCCCTTCAGTGCAATCTCAGGGAATTTTGATGGTGGGAACCTACTTGTGGCACTGCCCTGCTGCCCACATGCACCCAATAAGCACTAAGGCATCCTCACATCAGTCTTACAATGATACCACTGTCAGGAAAAGTTCATCACCTGCCCTGGGCAGGGCGTGCTGAGCAGGCAACAGTGCTGAATGGGGACAGAATAAAATGCTGGTTGAGTGCTGCCAAGGCAATACTTGCCTGAGAGTCCTCGTGCAGCTCGCCTTCACTGTAAAGCCCTTAAAAAGGCACCGTATGGCTTTACAAGGGGGAGCTAGAGATGAGAGCTCCCA
>NW_010395901.1:136699-149891 GCF_000710305.1 Buceros rhinoceros silvestris
ACAAGGGAGCAGCAAGAGATGAGACCTCACCAGCCAGTAGCTGCTCTATCTCTGCAATTTTAGCATTGAAGTTTTGGCATTCACAGGTTAGGATGCTCCCTAAAAGGAGGGATGAGGTCACAAGTTTTCCCAGGTGGCCAAAGATTTTTCCAAGTCAAACCCTGGGTAATTGTTCTCTCCCAAGAGACCCTGAAGGCATCCGATTCCATCTGGGGCCTCCTTCCCATTGCACAACCCCTACACACCTTCCCACCACAGCTGCTTTTGTCCCCACACCCAGCAGCCAGGGTGGATGTGGATGTGACTTCCCAACTTCCTCTTAGACTGCTCAGTAGCAGAAGGGTGCAACTCCTGTTTTGCCCACCCTGGGGATGCATCCCCTCTACCTTGCCCTAGTGAGGCTATGTCTGGAGTGCTGTGTCCAGTTCTGGGCTCCCCAGATCAAGAAAGACAAGGAAATGGAGAGCAACCAGTGCAGGGCTATGAAGACGGTGAGGGGACTGGAGCGTCACTCTTACGAGGAAAGGCTGAGACCTGCGTCTCTTTAGCCTGGAGAAGAGAAGACTGAGAGGGGATCTTATCAATGCTTATCCAACCACACATGTGATGAGATGTGCAGGTAGGATGTCCCAAGGGTTGGGACTTACCTCACTTCTACAATGCCTTCCCTCATCACCTGCAACCCCCCTTGACTGAAGGGCAGGGAAACAGGCACTCCTACTGCACAGTTCATCAGACCTGCAGTAAAATGGTTCTCCCATTTCCCTTTGGCTAGAAAGCCATCTCTGGTGACGACCTCATATGCAGACATCTGTATTACTTCAGGTCAATCGTGACAGAACAACCCACGATACTTTTTTTTTCCTTTAGATTATGCGGGTAGCACCATTAGTTAACAATTTGATCTTATTTTTAACTTCCCTTCTGTTTTAATCTTAGGTTGGATGAAGGAGCCTTTGAGAGCTACAGGGAAATACTACAGCAGTATGTGAGATTCACTGACTGTAAGTACCTTTGCTAGAGAGTTGCTGTGATTGCTGGGCTTGATCTGGAGGCAGAAACACGCAGTAGCTTCAGTGAACCTAGAGAAGAAGCAGAGAATGCAGCCCTTTGTGTAGTAAAAGGTGCCATAATCCTAATTCCAAGTGTCCAGGGACCTTCACAGTTTCTCGAAACAGAGGTCTGCATAATTGCCTGCCTACAAGGCCTGTCATCTTCAGGCCATACATCCTCTGGTTGAGAGGAGTAGGAGATAGCATGGAAGAGGCTTGCTAGTTCATGTCTAATCCATCCTTTGCTGTAAGTAATTAACAGCTGCTCAAGGGCTGAATGTGGCATTGTTTCAGGCAAGGAGATTCCATACATTTCTTAGGAAAGCCATCCTGCAGCACCCCATTCTCTTTAGGTTTTTCCTCACTTGTTTTTCCTCAAACAAGGCAAAACACACAAAAACTCCCCAGTCCCTCCCTCCATGCCTCCTCCTGTCCAAATAAGCCATGACACAAGGCTAGAATAAATGGAGCTGCATTGTCTTCTTCTCAACAGCAACAACCTTCTAAAATTCCTTTTCAGGGACCAGGATCTCATTCAGACTCTCAAAACAAAACGAATATGCTGTCAGACCGAAAAGTGCCCTTTCCAAAAAGCACCGACCAACATCAGTGCCTCCAGAAGACCTGCTGGAGCTGGACAGGAAGTTTATTGCGGAGCACTTAAAAGTGGGTGTAGCCTGTTGGATCTCTTCTTGTTCCTTTTCAGACAGGGACCGTAGAGAGCTGTATAGTGTTGCATCTGCTCATACCCTGTGAGAGTCCTGTGGTTCCAGTCGAGCACATTTAGATATCTCCTATGAGATACGGAGAAGGTCCTTATTCAGCAAAATGTTAAAATTGTCATCAGTGGGGGCACTGAGCTGCTGGGACACACCAGCTTGTGGCTGTTGGGAGATGGATTTAAACAGGTGGTCGTGGCTACAGTGGAAAGGTGAGTCTGGCATCTGCTGTTTTACTGGGATGGTGCTCGTGCTTACAGAGCATTCTACGCAGCTTGAAGGCTGAACACCACCAGCCAGTGATCTCCACCTTAACGGAAGCCAAAGTACTGGTCTACTCACTTCCATACCATTCACTCCTCCTACCCTCCAAGATGTCTTATCCAAACCATGTAGGAGGGTCAGATCCAGGCTCCTCAGCCAGGAATCACTTGGAATCACCCAGTCCCAGGCCAAGCCCTCGTTCAGCAATTTAACAGCACAGGCAAGAGCCTTACGGGGTCCAGGCAGCCTTGAATTTATGAGTAGGGATGTCACTGCTGTGTCCAGCAGGGGATGGGGTGTCCAGTGTGTCCACTCCACCCCAGCTGCCACAAAAAGCAGCTCTCCAGGGCCTGTTGTTGCAGACACGGGTGGGCAAGCAGAGACTGGTGGCCCGCCCTGTCAGCTGGGGTCTGGATGGGGCCCCCTCACCAGCTCAGCCCCCCTCAGCACAGCTCTTCTTTTCCCTCTCCTGCCCCTTCTCTCCCTTCCCAAACAGAAAGCACTGCAGTTTCTGCAGGTGTGCAAGAAAATTATCTGTGATTTATCACACAATCAGTGATTTTGTTTGCTTCTTTATTTTTGACGTAGAAACGGGTTATACTGCTCTCCTCTCCTGAAATATAGGGGTAGCAAATCCTCCTGCCTGGGACCATCTGTCTTTTTAGCTTCATAAAAAGCCAGAAAAATGAAAGCAGAAACAAAATCATCAGTTTGTTGCTTTTTTGTTCCCCTGAACCCCTTACAACCAGGAAGCGATTCTTAGCTATTCTGCAGAGCCAAAATGTGCATTTTGTGGTTATAAATTAGTGCCACAGTTATGGCTGGAGTCAGCCACTTCACGTGTGTGAAATGCCTCCACCTGGGAGCTGCTGCGGACAAGTCCCTCAGTCCCCGTGACAGACAACACCCGAGAATGGCCCCTTTCTGCACATAAAAATTAGTTGCTGCTTGTAATGAGGGTGTTAAAAGGGAAGAGCCGGGTTTCCCCCGCTCCCCCCTCTCCTAGCTGCTCTCCGTTCTTCGTGGAGAAGCAGGCAGTAATGCTGCTTATTCCGATTAGAAAGCACTAAACCCAGCTCCCTTGTAAAGCCGGCAGCTAAGCCCTTAGCAGAGAAATGTTTCTGTTTCACTTGTCAGGATGTTGCAGGATAAATTATTTGTGTGCCTGATAGGAAGAGGGCTCTTGGCGAATTACACTGTCAGAGAGCAGCTAATAAGATAAAATAGGAAGAGCCGAGCTTTGTACATGAAATGTGAAAACACAAAGTGAAGGATAAGTTTTCCTCAGTTATTTAAAATGGTGTAATTAAAAAGTAAGCACACAAATAAAAAGAACAAGGCTAGGTGGGAAGCGCAGTCGGTGATGGTCTGGTGGTGCTCTGGGGTTGGTGCCAGTGTAGGGGGAGGGAGGCCTGAGGCAGAACATCCCCATCCTCTGTGTTTGGGCAGGCATCCCCACGACATTCCCCTCAAACCCCTGTCTGCCTCTTACCACCTTGGTTTTGCTCCTGCAGCACTGCCGTTCTGAGCCCGTAAGACGACGTTATCCTGATGGACAGACATTTTTCCTCCTATTCCCAGATGGAAGTGGTCATGTCTAGTATCCAGCAGCAATGGCTCTCGGGCGGGGGGGACAGCCTCAGGAACACCGTGCCTCAAGGTGGCTCACTGTGACCCTTCTCCCTTGGGGTATCCCACCTCAGTCTCCTGGGCTGGCTATGCCACTCGTGCTGATCTTACAAGGAAATGAGGTCTGCAGAGCTACTACCTTGGGGTCTGCTGTTTGACAGATGTAGGTAGGCTTAGGTCACTTCTCCCCAGACGCTGTCCCGCAATGGTTTTCTTCCAAAGCATGCTTTCTGTGGGCTTTCCTTAATTGTTTCTCAGCTACCCATCAGGCAACATGGCCACTGTCATCACTTTCATTGAGGAAGCCCTCTTCACCTATTGCATCCTGGAGGACAGCAGGCACCCAAGGATCAGGGCTACCTTCAGAAGCCATGGCCGTGGGGTCTGCTTCTACCCTGACAGCCACCTCTGGTAAGTGAAAGCCCAGAGGTGACACTGGGTCCCAGCTCATACCCAGCCTGCTCAGTGGCACCCCAGGGCTTCAGCTTTTCTTTCAATTTATTCTATGTGAAAGTCCATGAAAAGAAGGAAATTGTGCTGCAGCCCACCAGAGTGGTGGCTTCTTGTGTTGTGCACCAAGGTGTCGGGCGCAGGCTCTGTGCTCGAGGGCACTTCGATATTGCCCCATCTCTATTGCCAGTGACATCTGTCCACAGATCCTGGCGCGAGGACTGATCTTGGCTAAGGTTGACCACACGGCCCTGGAAGTGTTTTGGCCACTTTGCAGCACATGGATGAGGGCACATCTACATTACCAGCTACCCATGGAGCCCCAGGTGGGCACACTGGAAAAACACGGGCCTCTTACCTGCATGCAAGGGAACGCTGCCATACCCAGAGCCGATTAGCTTGAGGTCAACATTGCTTGTGGTTTGTTTCTCATATCCAGTGAGTGTTCCTCACTAAAGAATGACTTAGGTGAGCAATTTCTTGCAGTCCTGCAGAAAGCTAGTATCTGGGGGAATCAGTAAATCCTGTCTCAATTTTACAAGTCCTCCCTGTGCTGAGACTAATTAATGGACATCTTAAATGTCTAACTGGCTATTACAAATCATTTTAAATAGCTTTTGCAATAACGCTTCCATCAGGCTCCTGCAGTCCTACTGTTTGCCTGCAGACATGTTGGTCTTTCATCCATCATGCAGCAGCCAGGTTTTTACAGCACAGCACCGACATGATCCCTAGGAGCACTAAACCACCACCGACTCTGCCATGGGTCCCTCCTGATCCCGCTGGACCACTGCATATGTGTTAACCACACGCCGGCTGCTGGCTTCCCACTGAGCTGGGGCAGGCTGCTATGACCCTCCCACCCTCTCCCAGCACCTGTAAATTAAGGGCAACACTAAGTGACCACTCTGATAGCTATTAAACTAATGAGATCGCTTTGATGAGAGGAAGACAGGAACCCAACAGCCTGTGGGTAGGTTGTCTGCACCGCATATGGACTGGCTCCGGCCAGAGCTATAGCAGAGCACAGCTGCAGTTAGGTCTTTTTTGTTTTTCCTGCTGTTTTCTCTTGAGCTGCAGCACGAGGTAAAGCTGGGGGAGGCCGAGCCACTCTCGCAACCTGGTGAGAATCAACTTGTTCATGCTTAGGCAGGAAAAGCTCAACAAAAAAATGATAAAAACTCCCCGTGTGCCACAGCTGGGGGTGTGTTCCAGCGCCCAGAGCCGCCTACCCAAGCTGTCACACCATAAATATGGGCTGTTTTCCCCCCACGCAGGACTCATCTCCCTTTTGTAGTTTGGCAAGGCCATTTCCCACACCCAGTTACACATACGACTGCACATGCAGAGGAACTGCTTTTAGCATAAGGCTTGTGAAAGCAAAAGAAATTACCTTGTCCAGAGACTTTCAGAAGATGCAGGTGTGCCATAGGAAGAAGGGGACTCACGCACAGCCCACGCTCTGCCTCAGGATGTTCTCTGCCCTTCAGTGACTCATTGCTCTCCCAAGGGCCAGCTAATTTCTGAAGCGTGCCTTTACTGTGGGACAAAACCAATTAGCAAAAACCTGTCCCTGACCTGATGAATCAGGTCCCAGCAGTGACTCTTGGATGTCAAAAAAAAAGAAGTTTGGTCCAACTGCTGACAAAAGATGGCACTTGGGAGCGAGAAGGTGTTGGCTCCGAATTCATCCAGCTTTGCATTTGTCCCCAGGGCCATCCTGGACCCCTACACTGGGATTTACTTGGACCGGGCAGGGACCATCCAGAAGCGCTGGAAGTGGCATGACTTAAGCCACCACACTCACAGCCCTCCCCTGCAGTCCATTACCATGAAACTGAACAGCCACATCAGCATTAAAATCCTGTCCCAGGATCAAATTGACTTAGTGTTCACCAGCCGCAGCAATTCCATCCGTTTCAACGTGGGGTCCCGGCTCAAGGTGAGTGCTTGCTGTGGCAGCCCTGCCAAGCCAGCTCCTTGAAACCACGCAGTGAAGTTAAGCTTGGGACTGCTGCACAGGGCTGGTCACAAATTTTCAGGTGGGAAAAATCACCATTTTGTTCAAAAGCAAATTTCCTGCCTGTGTGAATCTTAATGAAATTCCCTATCAGGAAAGCATTTAGATAAGATGGAAACACTGTCGCTGAAGGGTACAAACGGCAAGTCTCACAAATTCATTTTGAAACACTTTCTCAAAACATTTATATTAAGCAAACACAAAGCTCCTGATTTTATCTCAACAGCATTTCACTTAAAATAAAACAGGCGTCTGAGCAGAGGAGCACCAAAATCCTTTGGCATTTGTTGTCATTCAGGTTTCCCACTTCTGACTGTTCCCTGTAGGTAGAAATGCTGCCCTGGCCAGGGCTCAGCCCAGCTCAGTGCCAGTGTGACTGTTCCAGCCCACTGGTGTGCACCCCTGTTCTTTCCTGGATGAAAACACAACTGGTCAGCTCTGAAACACAGGTCATACTGCCAGGAGCTCATGCTTGGTTGGGGCCTCTGGCCTCAGGGTGAAGGTTGCAAGCTGTCTTCCCTGGTGCAGGCACAAACCAAACGTTGACAACCCTCATAACAACAGTCTATACATGGCCATGTATTGCTAACGGGAACAGACATCCTGAGTAGCTATTCAGAAAGGTGGCAACAACCCAAGGTCAGTATGCAGACCCATAGAACACTGGCACCTGCTCTTCCATCACCAAAATTCAGACTTCTTCTCAGGACCCATTGCTACATCAGATAAGGAAGTCATCTTCCTTGCCCTACTACTCCTGGGCAGGCTACTCCCACCAAAGGAGGCTAGAGCCTGAGTTAAGCTCCTCAGCCTCCTTGTACATGCACTGGAGGAGGATCACCTCCAAATGGGACCTGTAGGGTTACTGTGCTCCATGGGCATGAAAGGGGACCCTGGACACGGTACACGGTAAAAGCGTGAAAGGTTGGCTTACAAGAAATGGTCTCCCATTCCTCCATTCAGGGGGTTCAAGCACTAACACTCTTCATGGGCTCCATGGGCATGAAAGGGGATCCTGGACACAGTACACGGTAAAAGCGTGAAAGGTTGGCTTACAAGAAATGGTCTCCCATTCCTCCATTCAGGGGGTTCAAGCACTAACACTCTTCATGGGCTTTTTGCAGTTGAAAGACCCAGAGACAAGTCACCTACTTAAGTGGTCAGAAGGTGAAGAGGAGCTCTTCCTTCAGTCTAAAAAGATTCAGCTCAGGAGCCTGCTGTCCAAAATACAGACAGGGTTGCGATACTTCTGGCAACCCCTCTCTCAGTGATTTCATTTCTTGTGTTTCATCATCTTCTATCTGCATGAAATACTGAAATGAAGATACAAAGACTCACAGTAAGCAGTTACATCAGCATTTCAGATCAACCTTTCCTTCAAGGTGATAACAGTCACTTTGCAATGACAATAAAACTCCTTTTTTCAAGTTCAGAATGCCTATCTTCCTGTACATCACGTCCTTGTAACACGAAGCTCATCTCAGGTGAAAGGACTTGATGGATCGTAGAACAGTCAGTGGGGTTATACACCGGATGTGCAGTACTTAGGACACTGCTTCCTCCCTACAGCAGATGAACTGGACTTTGGGAACTTGTTATACCAAGTGTGACTGACAAGCCTGCTTTGGCTCCCAGGGGGTCACCCAGCCAGGTGGAGAGGGGATGACAAACAGCAGCTTGGGTACAGCAAACAGGGGTAATCCAAGGGAAGACGGACAAGGTGGCTCTTGGCTTTCAGGGCTCCAGTTGGTGGTAGATGGTAAGTCCCACAGGCATGGCTGGCCACCACTGAAAATGGTTAACTTATTTCCCACCCCTCCCCCACACGCCCCATTCAGAGGCCTTTATAATCAAAGATTTGCTTCACAGAGTTGGCTTGGGTTTAGGTTTCAGTGAGGATAAAAATGCTGAGGGTAGGAGAAAGTAGCATTTATGGACCCAGGACTGGATCTGGACCTGGCAGTCACCACAAGTTGCTTCAGCAGCACAGACTTACACCCTTCTTTCTACCCACATCACTCTGCCAGCACCAAACGTGACAGTTTGAGGAAGGGACTATTGGTTTTGCTGGGAACACACCCAGCACACCACAAGCTACAGGTATCACTGTTGTACAAAAAGCAGCCTGAAAGACTGAGAGATGCAATCCAAATGGCCATACCTCTTCAGGAGGCTCCAAGCACCCAGGAAACAATGGTCGTACATCGCTGCCTCATACCAGTCAGACAGTGGCTGAATTCCACCACAAGAAAGGAGCATTCTCCCTTAGGCTAGTTCATTCAAATGACATTGTCAAAGCCAGAGCGAGAAGGGAAGCTTCATGCTGACATTACAGAGGACACACCATAAGTCTCTGGAGGTGTTTCTATATACCAAGGGCCAGAACAGTATGTGGTAACGACAAACTATGGGTAGATGAGTGAGTAACCAGGCAACAAGAACAGCTATAAAATACAACAATATTTGTGCTTCCTGCCACCAGCTGCAAAGTTTTCCCTTAGTAAAAGCCAACCAGTTAAAATATGTTCTTGCATGGCAGTTTTGGTTTCCTCCCCCTAACAAAACTGCAAGCAAAGAGACCATTTAGTCACACAAGATCATTTGTCAGTAAAGAAAATACAAATTTACTTTTATTATAACCATAAAGAGGCATTACTTTAACAATTAGCTGTACATTCAGCACTCAGGTACACATCTGTGCCAAATAAAGTCAATTCTCTTACTGCTAAAAAAGAACATTTCCCAGCGATGCACAGCCTGTGCTTACAGGATGTTTACTGTCTCTGTTTTACAGTTATCTTGACAGACAAGCCTCGGGATACAGAATAAAGCTTTACTCTTGGACCAAAATAGGAGGCAACATTTTTATTTAAAAAAATTAAAAACAGCAAGTTTCTAGTCAGATAATATAAAGCATCTTAAATTAATCTTTTTGAAAGTATTTACACTATTTGTAAACGTAAATATCTGAAACTGTACATGTTTAAACAAATGTTCACTTAGCAAACAGGCTGTATAAACTGATTGCTCTTCTAACCTTTCGACCAGCTGTCCTAGAGCTGTCTGGGTACTCTAAGAGAGAAAAAGATCCCAAGGACAAGGGTGACTACTGCAACCGTTTACCCTGCACGTCTTCTCTGTACAATGTCTGCATTAAGTCAGTCATAACTCTGTACAGCCACCATGCAGTCTTTCTGTAAAACTTTATAAAAAACAAATATACATATATTACAGTGCACTGGACATTATTTTACAACCTGTGTTTCTACGTAAGTAAAAAGAAAGGACAAGTTTTCTTCCTTGTTAGTTCCTTTAGTTAGTTTTTAAAGAGTCACGTAAGGTCCTTCCAGTACCATTTATGTACCTCATCACCACTGCTGCAACACTTCTAAGTTTAAATCCTACCATCTCAGTCTCTGGTCATGTGATTTATAACAGGAAAATTATTAAATCAAAACACCAGTGATGTGGATGGACATTTCGACATGTTTTAAAACTACAGAACAGGTTTTGTAAGTAAAAAATCTGCCCTGTAAGTCCCCACGTTTTTCTTTCACAGTGCTGCACAATAAAGACTTACACACTGAGACACCCTAAAGCTGCTTGTAGTGTTTCATTCCATCAGTGCCCAAGTGTTTAGCATTCAGCTTTTCAAAATAATCGCCAATTAATGCACACTGAACAGTGTGCACAGTTTACTAGTTACCAAGTACTCATCCTCTGTTTACAACCCTGATTTGACAGCCTCACACATTCAATTAATGGCATCCCCACTCCCCCTTATTAGCACTTACTCCAGCCCACAAAGGCTGGAAAAGTTCTGGTCCCAGTTCACACTTTAAATAACGTGACCCCATGATTTGAACTTGGGCAAGGCCAAAACACAACTCTAACCTAAAACTAAGTACCTGAGAATCTCATTGCTAAGCTTTGCTGTAGAGCATCTGAAAACACGCCGTTCCCTCAGAAAGAACAGAAATTACAGTGCACTGCAAACCCCAAGGAATTGAGATTCTTTGCATGGACAAAAATTAGAGCATAAAACTTTGGGTCAAACCTCATGGCTCACAATCACAACAGCGTTAGGAAAACACCACGTCCAGTGTTTCAGTAAACACACGTGGGAAATAAAGCTTTACCAAGTAAGAACCTCTGAACTGTGTTCAAGCACGTGGTGAATTACGGGGATCTGGGGGGGAGTCATACCAATGTGCTTATCTCCAAGTTTTGCAAATACCTATTACCGCTCCCATTTCCAGCACGTCTTTGAAAGTGCGACTTCTCACTGTCATACATCAGCTTATTAAAAGGGAGTAAGAAAGGTTTTTACAAAGGATTAAACTTTGAAAACACCTGGATAAGGCAGTAACTGAGCTTCCATAGCAGTGATCAGCAGAGGGTTTTTTGTTTTGTTTTCTTCTCCCCACACTTCTCAAGCCAATGAACAGGAAGACATTTAACAAATCAATAAAACTGTTTTTTTCTTTTTTCCTAAAACAGTAACCCTGTTTGAGGACAGTTTTGATGCAAACTGGTCTGCACAGTGGGATCCTTTGTTTACATCAAGCAAGTATCTTTGCATTCCCTTCACTGGCATTCAGCTGAAGCTTACTTCAAGCAGCCTCACTATTGGGCTACTTGGACATTGATAAAAGTAGGTTCACCTGAAAGACAAAAGGAAAGCCTACATTAGACAGAGCAGCCAAGTTTCAGAACTGATGTCCTGTATTTTAACCTTTAAACACCAAGTCTTAGACAAGTTGGGAGAAGACAGCTACAAAACAACTGCCCAAAATTTCCAGTCAAATGCCTACTCACAGGCTTTTTAAAATGCAATTATTGACCGTGCTGACTAGTCATTTCAGCAGTCACAACCCACTGTGCCAAAATTTCTAAGATGACTACATGCGTTGTCAAGGAATTCCAGAAAATACACACATTGTCAAAAAAGGTTAAGATTCATCCGAAACACATTCAGGGTCCTTCACAATACTTGTTTCCCACAGATTATAATAAGGTTTCTGATACACTTCAGTTTTTAGGAGAAGCAATCCTAAGAATTAACAGACAAACAATTAAAGGAAGCCATCACCTCTAGGATAACCCCACCTCCTTTCAGTGCATCATTCCTACTCTGTGTTCCAGGACAGTTATCATACATCCCTGTGGCCACACCCACTGCAGTCAATGGCCTCTAATCTGTAAACTAGATTCTCTCTTTAAATAGTGGCATTCTGGGATAATCATGATTCTATCCACATTCACTGGAGCACTAAGGTCAAAGCGAGATTTTTGAAAACCTACTTGGTTTCTGCCACAGCATCCTAATACAGAGGATTCTTAACCCCAACCATCGCTGAGACTAAAGACCTTAGCATGTAGGGTTACATTTCCATAAACATCTGCACATTTTCCCAATGCAATTTACTTCAAATGAATCCTTGTAATTCTTTCTCGTGCTGCCTGCATGTAAGTTGCTGGGTTTTTTATTTGTCAAGAGCAAGACTGCCTTCACATGCACAGGCTTTTTTAAAGCATATTCATTTATCTTTGGTACCTCTGAAAAGACCATGCCCAGTAATGGCAAGACTCTGCCATGATGTACAACTCAATGCCCAGCAAACCAATCACCACCTTCAGTTTAAAAACTACTGAACATTCATTTAAAAACAAACAAAACCCACTTTTTAGCTGAAAGCCTAAAGTTTAATAAAGAAAGATTCTGAATACTGAAAATACTATAAAAGACAAAAAACATGTTTAAAAAAAAGCCAACCACATGAAAGTAACTGACAAAACAGGGAGCTTCAACACATACCTGTTCCATTGAAGGACAGGCTATGATCTGGATATCTTCATCACTAAATTCTTCCTTTAACACAGCATGGAGTTTCTGGAACATTTGCTGAATGTTATTCTTTTAAAGGAAAGAAGAAAAAATTCAGTATTAAAAAACACAACACCCAACTCAAACATGAGCCAGAATAAGAACAATGTACATGAAACAGCTACTGAAGCGACCAGTTAGGGAGAAGCAGTCGAGCTTTAAGAGATTTTTCTTCTAAGACAAGGCCCAGAACAGCCACAAGGAATCCACATTGGTTGTGAGATAAAAACTTTAGCTAAGATGTGCTAAGCTGAAACACCAAGTCCTACAGACTTAACCTAAAAGCTTAAAACTCGAGCTTGGTTCTTTCTGCTGGGTTTACAGTGTGTCTCATCCTCTCTGTCTCCAGTGCTTCTGCCCATCTATAACTGACTAAGCTACAGAGGTCTTGGCTAAGACACAGTTAGCTTCCTTTATAGTAGCTCACATGGTGCCCAGTGGAAGATGAAGAGAATGAACAGAACTGGTTAATTCCCCGTCACCTGTGTGCGTTACATAGGCTGAGTACAATGGAGAGAGGACAGCTACAGCTGTTTTGTTGGGTTTAAGCTAAACATATCATTATAAAACATATTATTAGGTTATGGGTGGGGGGGTGGTTTATGGGGGTTTTTTTACATGTCTTTTCATCAGGCTTCTCAGATCAGGGACATCATAGTGACTTATAGTCTGTTCACTATTATACGTGCATGGTATTTGTCACGTTTACTGGCTGGACTGGTAGCCTAGAATAACAGTACAGATTGTGTAAATATGTGTGTCTGTATATAAAAACACTTAGAAATATGCACATACAAAGATATATAATCGTTCACCTTAATATTTGTGTGTATGATCTCACAAAATGTGTTTAAAGTCTTTAACTAAACAAAGGTTAATCAGTTAGAGGAAAACATGCTGAAATGCATCTAGCAATACTCACCCTAACTGGCTTAAACAAGATTAATTCTGTATCTTTATTGGACAAATATAATGACATGCTTCGTAACGTTGATGGCAGCTTTGTTTTTATTGTCTTGTAAGTGGAAGAGACCAGATCATTGATCTTTGCTGAAAGTAAAAGAAAATAAGTTTAATAGGCTAAAATGGCCTTCTGTGAGTTGGAACTGACACTCCAGAACAGCACCTCCACTTTACTGGGGCTGATCATAACCACAGCTTGGAGTGAAAG
>NW_010395901.1:149983-154677 GCF_000710305.1 Buceros rhinoceros silvestris
GGTGACTGGGCTGTGCACCATCGACCCATCATCTGACTACAACATGCCAAACAAGGCTTTTCTTTTGGCACTACTCAACACATCAGCCTCTCTTTCCCAGCAGAAAACACATCCAACCCATTCCTGCAAGCTACCACATCCTGCTGAGGTTCCTGCAGTCACAGCCTTCCAAAGTTCTGCATAGTCTCAAGCCTAGAAAACTTGCCCAGAAAAAGCTGCTGGGAAATAAACAGTGCTAGTAAAGAGAACAGCATATCACAAATTCTCCTTACTGCCCACAGGCCACCTCTGTGAGAAGAAAGGCTGCACAACCATCTGGATTTTGAATCAAACAGACAGGAATTCTCTCTCAGAAAAGACCTTCTTTCTTTATTGCTAGGTATTTTAATGATTTTACAAGATCTTTTCTTAAAGGGCAAGGGAAAAATACATGCAAGTACCAAAATTAATACACTATGTTAATTTTTTTCTACTGTATCTAAATATTCTGCCTAATCCTGCTTCCCAGACAAACGACTCCAGGAAACACCAGAAGCTCTGCTTAGATCTGCCTCTACACACATAATTATCTCCAAACAAACATTAAAAATACTCCTGAAGAAGTAGGAGTTGTTAAGCAGAAGCTTGAGTTAGCCCTTGAGAGTATCTGACCCACAGAGCAGCACTGAATTATGAATGAACGTGGCTGGTTTTGCATTTTAAGAACATGATGCAACAAAAGGTTCCAATGTATGAATTGGAATAATCAGATTTCTCAGTGTCACCCAGAAACACAACTTTGTAATGTGAAGAACAAAATAATACAGGAAAATTTAAACTACTCTAAACGTTCCTTTAATCCATTCACATTTGAATTCTTAAGTGGGAAACATAGCTGAGTTCCATTTTTGGATAGCAACAGGAAAACTGAAAAGGAAGTAGGTACCAAATGTGTAGACTATAAAAGCTTCAATACAGATTCATTTTCTCCTACAAAAGCAAAAGCTTTATCTTAATGTAATCAAGTAATTCCTTAAGCACATTCCATTTGCAGTTGTGGAAATGCTGTTTTCATGCAAGAACAGTCACAGCTTGAGAAATACTCAAGTCATTCATCTACTGCACCAATTAAATACATATTCTGAAGTTTGTCAGGTTTGGATTTAGAGGTATGGCAAGACATTTAAACTAGCACGCAGGTAAAAATGGAAGCCAGGATTTTCAATAAGAAGTTACACAGTTCTTAGGTACTTCGAATTTCTTCCAAATCAATCACAGTCCAAATTAATCTGGACAGCTTTTCAGATTCCTGTGTTTTAGAAGTCAGGCACAGAAACAAATGACATTCTGAAATACTCCAGCCCCACATAACTCAGTTTATATTGCTCTATCAAAAATGGTGAATGGAAAGTGTCGTCTTCTCTTGCATGATAATATTTTAGAAGTCTAAAGGTAGTAACTGATCACACTTTATTAGCCTACAAGCACCTCAGAGGTAACATGGACATAAAACAAACCAAATACCTGGCTGCGCCCAAGGTTGCTGTGAAAGGCTGTACTTGGGACCTCCTTGAGTGGCCATTGTTTTTAAAGCAGCTACCTAAAACAAGTACAATCAACGAAATGATGTTTCTTTCAGTTGAATTCATAACCAAGTGACCAAGCAACAATTGCACAAGTCTTAGATACAGCAGCGTATGGAATCACCGCAGCTCACTCTCTCTCCTATGCCCTGCCCTGCCTTAACAACACACAGGTGAAGCAGCTTGCCAGAAACACAATTTGAAATTACAACCATGATCACGTCTCAAAAGCAAAATTCAAAATGGGATTAAATTTACAGAGACGCTTAGGCACTTAAGGATACAAACCCTCAAAAGAGATTTACAATTAAGCAGGTTAGTCAAACTCCCCTGATTCCCAATGAATCTTTGATAGATTGCTCAAGTGATCCCAATCTCACCACTACACCATGTACATTTTAGGCATGCCACCGGCCCCTCACCCTAGCATGACAGGCATCAGTAAATCCAACACTGCAATCTTCTGAATTCTCAAAACACAGCTGCTGGGATATGTGTGATATCCATGCGATGTTGCAGCACCAGTTGAGATGGCATGCCACTTATTTTCAGTACATAAGGATCCACACTACACTTTTCATTTTCCAGAGGTAACAGTTTGTGCTGCGTGGTTTTCTCAAGATGCCTAGAAATCCTGAGCTCTCAACCAGGTTCTAGAAAGAAGTGTATTGTGACAAGAAAACTTTTTTGCTGCTGTCCCCTAGGATGCCTAATCTTTGTGACCAACTTTTATCAGGAATTTCTGTCACAAACAGGACTTGGCAGGAAACTCCTGCTCAGCAAAGATCTCGCTGGTGTAAAATACGCTGAGAACAGAAAATTTTAATACGCTTCACAGCCATACTCTAAGACCTTCCTCAATAACACACATGACCCAAGATTTTTTCTGAAGGCTTACAAATCCAGTCAGGGTAGGAGTTTTCCTGGAAACAGAAAAGCTCCTGCCAACTTTCACAGACCTGTTTCAACTTAATGAAACATTAAAGCTTCTTGATCAAAGAGCGTAAGGGCTGCTTTTAAAAACAAGCTATGTCATGCTTCTTTAATCCACTGATCTCAAAAATACCTGGAAAATTGTTGTTGGAACTTAAAGGTAAGCACAACTTTATAATGGGAAATGCCATCATTTTCAGCTGATCAGCTTCTCCTATACCCAGTTTAAATACTAATTCCCTGGACCTACCAGTATTTCAGGTAGGATAATGAACATACATCATGTTTGTACCTTTGTCATGAACTCCTCCAGCTGTTCTATAAACTGTTTGGTTTGCTGCTGAATAAACTGCTCACAAGCTGATTTCAGATGACGATCTACATCTTTCTTAGAGTCGATATAATGTTCTCTGATTTCTGGAGTACCCTTGAACAGAAGACAACAATTCTCTCCTTTTCATTTGCCAGAGATCACCACCCGCTTAAATGACCCAATTTTTCTTAATGCAATAGGACTCCATATTACCTCCAGTAAGAATTGTATCAAGGCGTTGTTGCTGTTTAGCCTGAAAAATCTTGAAACTGTCTTAGGGTTCAGGATTTTAAATGCTGCATCTGTGAATCAGAAAGTCACTCATGCTGTGAGAAAACAGGATTCAGCTCCAGGAATTAAGAACTTTAGTCACTCATTTATTCATAAAAAATGGCCCAGCATGATTAGGTCTATAACATTAGTGATCCCACTACCGCTCGGTGCAGAAGCACAAGTCCACATGCACAGAAACACAGAGAGCTTGATCCACTATTTTTTAATTGCACCTATGGTAAAATTGAATGTAACAGTTGCACGTCTAAACAGATAAATACATCACATGAACCTAACAAATGACTGCGACAAGCTATAGTGCTATTTGCACACAAACTCTGTGAGCTCTTTTCCATTGGTAACTACACCTACAAGTGAAAGACTTTTACATAAGCTATGTAGTTAAGCATTTACGAACAATATGCAGAATTTGGCCCATATTGCCTACGAAAACCAAGTACAGTTACATGAAATAACTTTGAACTAGCACCCTTTCCCTCTGTGCTGAATTATTTTAGTTAGGACTAAATGACGTAACATCAAGGTTGATACACATTCATGCTTATGGTTGTCACGGGAGGAAAGGACTCTACAGAAGTCCTAAGAAGGAAAAGCAACGATGTCTGTAATTAACACAAGATACTGAAGTTACTCCTGTAGCGTTAACAGGATGTTGTTAACCTGAAATCTAGTCAAACTGGGAAAAAGAAAATTTTTATATGATTTCAGTATGGCTTATTGCCCTGCTATCATTCTTTTATCATCCTACACATCCATGTGCTTTTTTTTTTTAATTTCAAAAGCAATTTTGCACCCCTCTTGCTCTATAAAACAATGAGAGGGAAACAAGACATAAGAGTTAAAGAAGTGCTGTCAAAGGCATTAAACAAAAAGGGAATACCATACATAGCCATGTAGGTTTTGAACTAAGAATCTGCACTCCTCTGCAGTTAAAGGAGGCCGCAGAGGAAGATTCATTTTATTCTCTGAATTATTTCCCCGAAACTTCACTGATTCCAAAAAGAGCCTAAGCTAGTCAGTGTGAAAGTCACTTCTCCCCACTATACGTTTCAGTTACATGAACCTTAGCATGATATTACTTTTAAAAAAATGGGTGGAAGCACAACTTTTACATTAACCAGTGCCCCTTTGTCTATAAATCCCAAACTGTATCTTAAAATCTCTGTGCAGAAAGCTTGGCTAGAACACTGTAAAACTCCTATTAGCCATGTTATTTTTCTTCTACAATTCATCCCAAATACAAAAGCCTTACTGGCCTACACTACACTATATTAAGCATTAAACACAACACACATCTTCTCAGAGCTGCTGTCACCAACCAATATCAAGAAAGTGTTGTCCATTACTTACCATCTGCAAAGCACTGGCTGGCACAAAAATTTATTCAATTACATGAAGATGGAGAACAAACTTGTGTGTCAGCCAGGACAAGACACCAAAAGGATGTATTTGCCCTTTAACCTCCAGTCAACTAGAAACTACTCAACAGGTAGGAGGTTTCATTGATGTTCAAATGCAACAGGTGAAATGGTTAGCGTAAGAATTGCTTGCTTCAGAGTTAAAGCAGCAGCATAGTATATGGCAGGAAAGAG
>NW_010395901.1:154814-155390 GCF_000710305.1 Buceros rhinoceros silvestris
TGAACGGAAGAGGAGAAACTTGGCATGCTTTCAATTATTTTTCCCATTATCTTTATAAACTTGTCAAGTGCAAGACAGTTCACTTCTTTTATTGAGAGGGTTTTTTCTTCATTTTACAAAGGAACCATAGTACAATTTCAAAAATCATGATCATGGCCACTACTGTCTATTTTCCTTTCCTATAACAGACATGGTTGCTACGAACGGAAGAGGAGAAACTTGGCATGCTTTCAATTATTTTTCCCATTATCTTTATAAACTTGTCAAGTGCAAGACAGTTCACTTCTTTTATTGAGAGGGTTTTTTCTTCATTTTACAAAGGAACCATAGTACAATTTCAAAAATCATGATCATGGCCACTACTGTCTATTTTCCTTTCCTATAACAGACATGGTTGCTACATAAAACTATTCAACAATATTGTTTACTGAACTTGCAAGATAAGAAATCCTTTCCAGAACAAAACATCATAGAAAGGTCTAGGAAACTTTAACTTGTTCTAGGCACGTATTGTTAAATTCACCTGCTTAACAGATGTAACAAAAGATATTCCTTTAAAGAGTCAGAGAAGGGGAA
>NW_010395901.1:155506-175509 GCF_000710305.1 Buceros rhinoceros silvestris
TCACTGTGCAATAGAAATGTAGATTAATTAGCTGTTCTTAAAAAGGAATAGATAAATTAAGTTAGGTCAGCAGCAAAGAAGCGGTCAAATGCATTTCATACAAAACTAAAGAATTTGTTAGATACATCTTGAATCACCCTGAATAAGAGAATGTTGTTTGGGTTTTTTTTTCAGAAGATAAGAACAAAGCAAGATATTAGAACTAGCGCACAAGTCATTGCAAGTGAACATAAAATAAACCATAACTTTTGCTGGCACATTAAGGGACAATCTCATCCCATTCTGTAGCCAGCAACTGTTTAGTACCTCTAGTTTTCTTAAGGTCCAGGGAAATTTCCTTAATGGTGAAATCAGTGTGGAAAGGAGCAATTTGTTCACGAAGAATCAAAAGGTGTTTTATTAAGAAAAGCTGTCCATCAACTTGGGTCTACAGCATAAGAGAAAGAACATGCATTACATGTAAAAAAACCTCAACAATTACATGAAGAGCAAAGTTTCAACACCTCTACTTTTATTCGTTACTTCCTATAACAACTAATATTAATAATCTTACTAATGAGCTTTTCCCATTAGGCTGTAGTGCCATTAACTCCACTCTGGGATCAACAATCCCACTTCTGCACTGTTCAGACTTTATTCACATTTCTTAGAAGAACTAGATTACACAGCCGTATTACTAAACGTCCACATTAGTACAGGTATCCATTACTTGAAAAATACAAACTTACTCTTCGTAAGAGCCAGGAGTTACTTCATGTTTTTCAACGGTAATTTATATGAATTACATGAGGTTCTAAATTTTTTTAATCATTACTATGATTAAAAAAAAGCCAAACAGTTAAAGCTTCTGTAATAACCTTGATTAACTGTGGTATTGTGCAAAGGTCTTAGGAGGCATTTTTCTCATGTCATTAAATGCAAAGCTTAGTTAATTTCTAAATGGTACAGCAAAGATACAAAGAATAAAACAACGCCAAGTTCACACCGCTGAGACAACCAGTTTTGCACTGCTTGTTATTTTAGCTGTATGCTTTATACTGCGTGCTGCTTTCAATCTTTGAAGTTCATGGCTCATTGAGGTAAATGGAGAAGGACTCAAGAATTCAAATTTGCTTTTGCAAGCTGGAAGAGAACTTTCCTTGACGTAATTTTAAATAAAACAGTAAAGAAGAAATTAGATTTAAATCTGTAGTTTTAACAAATAGAGATGTTTACTAAAAATAAGTGGTGAAAGGGTTTCCTTGAGCTTTAATTTTTTTATTCTTACATGCCTGATTTCACCAGATAATGTTAAATTAACACACATCAAGAACAGAGTGGTACAGATCCTAGTCCTGGGCCAACCCATCTAGGGTTCACTGCAGGATGAGTATCAGTCTCTGCAATACTTTAAGGCAATGCTGACCTGATATACAGTGCTGGAATGGATGATTAACTGTAGAACCCTGAGTCAGTTACATACAAAAGAGTTACTGGCTCAAGCTAGAGGGAAATGTGGTTTGAATTTTTTAAGATACTACAATTTCACAGATATTTTTTTAAGAAGAAACAGTTCAAAACAGCTCTTCATTTCTAATAGCACCTAAAACTTTTTTCATTACTAAATATTTACTGCATATACAAATGTAACAATTTAGTAGACTAAGACTTTTGTTTGGTTGGTTTGGTTTGTTTGGGGGTTTTTTGGTTATTTTTTTGTTTTGTTTTAAATTCACTTCCTGACTGTAAGGAATTAGAAAATTACTACTGAGGTCATATTAAAGGAACTGTGACAAGAAAAAAGGTTTACTTCAACTACTTAAAGTAACATTTGAATTTAAAATGACATGATGAAACTTTATTGAATTCTGAGCAGCACATCAGATCAAACCTTTTGATAATAGACAGTTCTGAGCAGAGAATACTTAACAAATCTTCCCAGTGAATTTAATACTTAGGAAGATTTTTGAAAATTTAAACAATGGGGGCAGAGAAAAAGAGAAAACAGTAACAGGCAGTGAAAACAAACACAGGGAGCAGAGACTTCTAACCAAAAATTTTCTTGAGGTATCACTTGATGAATTCACATCAGTTAGAGCAGCCTATAAACATGATTGCTGCGATCTGAGTTCCACTATTTCAGATAAGCCAGTACCTGAATCATTCTCTTTGCTTCACAATACATCAACTGTAACTAAAATTTGGCAAATCCATCAGGTCTCTAGGGCCACAGCAACATGCTTGTACTGAGATTTCAAGAGAATTCTACACAACTGCTTCACGGCTGTAGATGTTTAGGGGGAAAATAAGAAATCATACCCAAAGCACAGATTCTGACCTTGTTTTTGCTGATGGAATCAGCAGCTCCCAGCAGCGAGTGGATGCAGGCAGATAAGGCCTCCTGCGATAATCCCTGAAACACTGCCCTCTACGGGGAAGAGGAAATTAGACCAAAAGAAAGGTGTCAGCAAAGCTGAAGCAGAATTTAAGAGTCGTAGTTTGTGAAGGATGTGCTTACCGGCACATATAATCCTAGATTAGTTACCTACAACCACATCCCCTAAATGCAGTAAGACAGTACAGAGCGTTCATACATAAAAGCTTACTACAGCACCTAGTTAGACCAGACAGAGGTATACACTCAAGCATGCCCTGTTCACCCTCCAGCTCTCAATTTGCATCCAGGCAGTGACATGGTTAGTGACACCTAACGTATTCACAGCTAACAGCATCAACGATGCTTGCTGGGTAACCTGATGAGACACTTCATGTGTCAGGATAACTATCCGCATGTGCAATTTATACTTGCAATAGACAGGAGATCATTCGAATGAGCTCAACCTCAAGCAAACTCAAATTACCTCACGTTTGCACCAGGTAAGTAAACAAACATGACAGCTGCCATGGCCCAGATGACACAGAGCAACTCATCAAGCTGCAGCAACTAGATCACACAGCTGAGCTAGTTGTAAGAACACAGTTCGCCTCCACCAGCACTCCAGCCCTGACTGCCTCAAGACTTGCCAGTACCACTTCATTCATGTCTTCTATCTACAGGGTGCAGGCAAAGCTTACCAGTTCTGTTAGAGTATCTCAGTGAAAAAATAAATAAATCACTGTGCAGACACACTATAAATGAGCCTTGCAAACAACACAAAAACAACCTCATCTCCAGAGGTCTAGCTGAAAAGAAGGGCAAATACTCATTTATCTTTAATGAGGTTGATATATTAAGCAATAAAATATTACTATTTTCCAGCTCTTTTTAAGCAAACAGCATCTTGGCAGAAGTTTCACACAACACCTATCAAAGATATTTTGAAATGCATTAAATGCATCTAATAAAGATACAATACGTACAGAAAAGCAAAACCACATTGTTTCTCACAGACTTCCTAGCCTTTTATGCTATCAGGTGACAGACATAAGTTAGATTCTAAAGGGCAAGTCTCAAAATACTTGTGAAGTAAACACTGCTTTTGTTTCTGTTAGACATAAAGATTCCTTCTGTCTTAAACTTTGGAAATGTCTCCTACATTTTGGAAGGTGAAACTATATGCCACATTTTTTTTTTTTTCTCAGAAGTAGTGGAGTTACCGTTTATAAGATCAGAAACATCATCTTGCGTGATGTCCTTCAAAGCACACAGCAAGAAAAACATTCACCCAGTAATTTCAAGCAGTAAGATCATTCTCTATGATCTACTCAGAATTTTTTATTTTTTGTCTTATTCACTCCTCAACTTTGGTGTGTTAAGCTTCTTGAGCATCAGATACTGAAGTATTTCTGTAACAGCAAAAGCAATAGATGTACAAACCAGTCTCTTTTCTAATTCTACAAATACAAAATTGTCTTGGAAATTATGACCCAAGTTTGTCAGTTCACTTCTTGTACATAGAGATGGCAGCAAAAAGACTAAGAGATACCAAAGGCCAGCAATTGTCCATTCCTAATTTACTTTAAAATATTCAGGCATGGTGCTACACACTTCATAACTTCACTTAAAAAATTAGATAAAGAAATTTTTGCATACGTCTATACATCTGTACAGTTTGGAGAGACACACTAGAGTCCTTCTGACCGTAGGATACCACATTCCATGCAGATCTGCTGGTGAAATCGTGGACTGGTGCCTGGGATTAAGGGATTCTGCTGAGCCTGTTTTGAAGTAAAATACATACATGAAAGCCTTGCTCATCTGTCCTTTCAAGTGCAGGAGATTGCAATAGAGTGCACTTTATACTGACTCCACAGTAATAACACATAGTTTATTGCACCAAACAAGTCAGGGTTTGTGGGGTTTTTTTTCTCCTCCTGAGCAGGTCAGTAAGAGAATTCTGATGTGTATAGGGCACACGGCTGTGAAAGACATGAATTCACTTTCAGAGATGGCCCAGCTCGACCTTTTTTAATGAGTCACTTTTACAGGCATGTCTCCAACGACAGACACAGATTCCTACTTAACTCAACAGGTGAAACGATCAAACAATTACTGAAAAAAGTGTTGGAGAAAAAAACTGGTTAGTGATCATGGAACTACAGGAGATGCTCAGAAAAAAAAGGAAAATAATACCATCAATTTTACTTCTTCATGCTTTCCTTTTTGCTGGGGATAATCCTACATGGATTAAACAGTTGCAGAAAGTGTAAGATTTAAAGATTATGTTAATAACCGCAAAAATAATGGCAAAACCAACTTCGTTATGAGGGGGTTGTAAACATTAAAAAGTGCTCCTCCTGGGTAGCCTTTGTAATAATTCACTATGCTCAAAATGGATTTTCATAACATCTGACAGTCAGAAGTCTTGAATTATTTTCATTTGTGTCTTTTAATCCTGGGAAACAGCTGAGTCAACAGCATCAGAACTCTGATTCCAATTAGCAACCATTCAAAATAGTAAAATTTTACAAGTTTTACCTAATGATGAAATAAGCACTTGTGACTGTTTATGTGATCAGTGCAGGAATTGTCTAAAATAATTCAGCAATATCTTTCTACTTTCTGCAACAATACATTTATTGTCACAGTAATTAGAAGGCCTGGAAGACCATAGTTGTCAGTTTGAGGTTCCTAGGCTATTTATTAGTCACTTCAGCTACTCCTGCGGGCAATGAAATGGGGAAGAGGCACCTTTGAAAAGGGCAAATATTCCCAATTATCTCAGACACTTATCTTCAAATTACACCACACAGGACAGGTGGGATTTACAAGACTTGTGAATGCCACGTACCTGGCTCGAAGCAAGATGAACTCTACTCTCAATGGGACTTGTGGAGCCAAGCTAGAAACAGCCAGAAAGACCTTTGCAGGCCTTGCAAGCCAAAAGCAAGAAACAACCGAGTAATCAAAAGGAATGAGAAATAACTGACAAGGAGCTGAGAAAGGTGCTGCTGGGAAAAAATAGCACTGCACCATTCTGAACAATGATAAAACAAAAGGAGAATTTCTTCATGGATCTTACATAATAAAGGACTATAACATTCAGATGACTGGCATCAAAAGGGCCATGTTTCTTGGAATTTGCTTCCAGTTCACTGTAATTTACAGGTACATGGGTCACAAACTTAAAAGGTCAAGAACTATGTTCTGAATTAGTGTAAACAACTAAAACTACTAGCTGGTGTCAATAAGTGGAAATGCATTCAAAGGAAGGAGTCACCTTCCCAGGTAAAGGCAGAGACACTCCTAGATGCTCAAAGCATTCATTGAAGAGACATGCCTGACACACCAAACCATCCTTCCATCTTAGCACAGCTAACAGGCAGAAGCATCCTTAAATATGCATTTTGATGGCAGGGATACTCTGCAGCAGAATACAGAAGCTGAGTTTTATACAAGGTACAATACAATAGGTGCTGTCAGTTACTAAAATAGTTGCTTCACAGAATGGATTACAAAAAGAGCCACCAAAAGAACAAGATTAATTTGCTTCTCATTCAAAAAAAAGGTATTAAGAACCATGAGACGAAGTCCAGCTCTCAAAACCGCTCATGAATTTCTGTAGGAAAATAACCCTTTAAGATACATGCAAGTTTCTCACTGGTAGTTCAAGCTAATGCTCACGCTCTGTAAGCTTTATGAATTTGACAGCATGAGATATATTTCATACCAGATTTAACTAAGCTGCAGGACTCAGGATCTTCTAGCCGGACATCTGAAAATGAAGCTTCAGATGGCAGCTTCTTCTGTTCCTCTTTTAAACTCTGTGCAATTTGCTGCAGAGAGACATATACAAAATTTTCATTTCTTTTTTCACCTTAAGCAGCATCACACTGTTTTGATTACAATAGAGAAAAGCATATAAATTGCAAGAGAAGCCAGCTACACTCAGCTTCCCAGTGCTTCAAAGACATGAAAAGAAATAAAAACAGATGTTTCCAGAACAGTAGGAGAAACATTTCAGTTACAATTTTAGATTCACAAGTATCACACAGATCTGTGCAAAGCACTGCTCTTTCCATTTTGCCTGTTTTTACTGATCTCTAAATAATAACCACTAAAGCCACCTAGAAAGACAAGCTCTAAATAGGGGAAAACCCAATTCAATGCTCACTTGGATTTCATACAGATAATTTCTGTGATGGCTTTATTCCTGTAACTGATACGTGCAGATGACCCTAAGGTACTCCCTAGTTTTTTTCTGTGCAAGAGTTGAAGAAAAAGCTTTGCCCTAACATTACTCAACACTTCCACACTTCAGGCTTTTTCACTACTTGGTCTGCTTCAAAGCAATGAGAGGCAGCAAGAATGGGCAAAGCACTGCATTAATATTTGAGCAGAACAGCACAAGAAATATTTCTGCCCTGTGCTTTTAACATTTTAATAATTAATTTACTCAGACAAAACGTCTCTCTAAATAGAAAGGTTTTGAGGTTTAAAAGCAATCAAGTAGCAAAGTGAATCTCAACCCAGGCAAAACTTGGAGTCTTACGAGGACATATGAAGTGCAGTGTAATTTCTCAATTTAGAATGAACTTAAAACTGTCATCTTCTTCCTGACTGTGCGGTCACAGGATCATAGTTTGAAAATAAGGCCTGATAGAAATTATAGCTAGCATTAAAAAGCTCTCAAGATAATTTTTTATCCAGTTCTATTTGCACAATTTAGCAGAAAAAACTCAAACCAAACAAACCTGTACTCCTAGAAGTTATACCGGCAAAATTTCTGATCACTAGTTGTTCTGAATGGAGGGATCCCATTTTGCTACATTTTCTGTGTTGAGCTTCTCAATTTCTATTTTTGCTTTTTCTTCAAAAGCATATTAGTCCTTAAACTTCCAGTATAAAGGGCAAGTATTCCACAACTCACCAGCCTCAGGATTTGTAAATGCTTTCCTAAAATCCTATGAATATCCCCTATAATCACCAAAGCAAAAACTGTAACATCATAAAAGCTTTAGAAATGTATAAAACCAAAGGTTATGGCAACATGAGTGCAGTACTAAGAAGTTTCTCAGTATTTGTCTGATTACAGGCAAGAAGTGAACAGAATAAGGTAAGTTACGCAACGTTAATTTCTTCCAGCCCACAGCAAAACATATATATAGCTATAAAGCTTCTGTGGTTTATATAAGTAATGCTTTCATCCAGAAGTTAAACAACAGCTTCTCTATGAACTGGTCAGCTGCAGACAAGTCCTATAATATTCTAAGCTAGATAGATGGAAAGCAGAATAGAGGAATAAAATCTGGATCTTGCCAGTCCATGTCAGAATTGCAGTTCTTAGTGAACTCAATCCTTTGACACCTCGGGTCTCTCATTATTAAGTGAATAGCAACAGTTTTTTGCTGGGGAGAGGTCTTTATCTTGCTTAAGCCCTTCCTTGCAACGCTACCTTTCAGCTTCATATCAAACGCAGTTTGATCTAGACAAAAACTAATTTAATGCCTTTCATTGGTTGCTGTTTCTGTGAGTGGCTTCATTCTGAAATCCTTCATCAGTGTAGTATTAACCTTTTAAAGTAAGTAGATTTAGTTTGATTTCTTTCGACAGGAACAGGGACTCAAAGGGCTTGGAATGACTACAAATATAGCTAATACTGCTAAGAACTTGAAAAAGGATATTGGAAACCATTGCTGACATGTTAAATCACCTAAAGGTACAAGCAAGCCTCCCCTCACAGTGTTCGAGCACACCGTATACATACACACACCAAAAACCAGTTGATCAGTATTTTGAAAACTCACAGCTAAGTGTGCCTGTCTAAAGCTTCTCTTCATTTCACCTAGAAAATGCACTGGGCAATACCTCCTGCTTATAAAAGTAAATGAAAATTTACTGTTGAGAAAAAAAATTGGATGTTTCAAGTTTAGATAAAACTGTTAACTGTGAGAACTACTGTCAGTTTTACTGAGTCTGACATAAAGTGTTCTCTGATATCTAGTTTAAGGTCACAGTTCAATCAGCAGGTGCCAATTTCGTGGTGCCAGTAATACTACATGCACCTAAGAACTGGAAAACCTCATCTGCAAAACACTACACTGCACAACTGTACATACTGCATATAGAAAAAAAACCAATCAAGGACCAGAAAAAAGCTGGTGCTATACCTCCATCATTTCCAACTTGTCAGGATATGCAAGATCACCTGGTGCAGGCTTGTAGCCTGTGATATCAGTCTGAATGTAAATATGTGTCCTATAGACAAGACGCTCTTGTACATCTTCTAGCATCTGCTTGACACCAGCTGCAAAGGCACCCAGTTGTTCAGCTGACAAAGGTAAAAAGAAGACAAAAATTTGTTAATTAAAAAACAGGCTTATAGACACCAAAGTTTGAAGTACTGCATATAGAACCATAACAACAGTCAGATTATTTTTGGAACAGCAGCACGCAGACAAATTCAAGATAAACAAGGAATTATTGAACTCCATACTGCAGTTGCTTCAGCTCCCCAAATTTTCATTAGATGGTGAAAAAGTGATCTCACTCTGATAACATCAGACGCCACATTAGAATTAGGCATTCTAATTACTTGAGACCTGGGTACATCAAGTCCATTTCTGCCTGGACAGCAAACCAACATGCTTTGGTTCTACCACAGCCAATGTCTGTGCTGTGACTGTTGGGAGCTGACAAGCTAACTCATCTACCTACCTACCAGAACAGATGATCCAAAGCAGCTCAAGTCCAACTTAAGAAATACTGTATCAGCCTGAGTCTAGGTAGTAGAAAGACACTTCAAGATTAGACAAAAGATGATGTCACCAATTTTTTCCTCATTCCAAACAGTGTTACAATTCTACTTCCAGGAAAAAGGGCAATTCTTCAGGATATTGGCACAGCTTCAGAGACAAAGAGCTACTAAGTATGATTCTTGTTTATTGCTTGGTGCGAGGTTAAGACTGTGAAATGATTCCACTATGCATTAGTCACATTAAGGAAATGAGATACCAGATTTTTTTTCTGATGGTCAGCTCACTTCTACGAGACTATGAGGTATGAACATTTCCACAACTCCAAAATCTTCCAGCAAAGAAGTTACACAGCTGGTAAATTACAATTTCTAGTCTGAGATACTACACTATGACAAGAATAACAAAAAAATGAGGTTTTAATTCCTTGTTTTATCGTCATGTATGCAGAAAGCTCTGCATAGATGCTACATTAGTAGGGTCAAGCAAAGGAATTCATTCATTTGAAAAGTTCTTTTAAATCAGTCCTGGTGCACATATACTTGCTGGATCGATGCTTGCTTGCATTTGTACAATCCAGAGAAAAATACAACTGTATAACTTCAGTATATTAAATTTAAATTAAGATATACACAGACACACAAATACAGACCTTTCTAATATAAATGAAAACATAATTTATTTAAAATAACCTTTGACACGTTTAAGACCTGTTAGAAAGAAAAAAACTAGGGATTTTTTTTACCTATGCTATTTAATAATTTTATCAGTTAAAAAGACAGTTAAAAACAATCAGGTTCCATCTACAAGTTACCATTGTTCTGTACATGATCTTCAAGCATCTCATTTTTGAGAATCCCACAGAGCTCAGAAAGTGTCTCTAAGTGAATGACATGGATGATCATTGGCCTCAGGACATCATACAATGAAAGACATAACTTCTCCAAGAGTTCACTATGAAGAAAAGAAAACAAATCAAAACACTTTCAGGATGCTGCAATACCAAAATAAAATGTTATCATGAACATGGATTATTTTATGGTAAAGATTTTTAAAAGAAGGGTGAGAAATCAATGCAACACAGTATCATAGAAGACTTAAGAAAAGACTGCTTAAAACATGCACCCTTGATTTCCTACAGAGTCTCTTGAGAAACGTAGGAGAGATGTAGGAACTGCTTAAAATGGTGGTACAGTTTTGAATTCAATTTCAAATAGACAACAAACCAACCAAAAACTCAACCTGTCAGAAAGGGAAGATACTGCAAACCAGTTTACCAGGCTTCTGTGTACAGAAATGCTCTTGCTGAACTCAGAATCATACCCCCAATTTCCCCTTGAGAAAACGCTGATTCCAAGTACTCAATCATTATTAGAACATAATCTACTCAATTGCTCTAATACAACAGGTTTGTTGTAAAAACTTACAATACCTTTAAAATGCAATCACCACGTGAAGACTACAAGCTGTCCCTCTTCTAGATCTAGGCGGAGTAGATACAGATACTGTGCCTGCCACGTGTCCACTACCCTGCCTTCTGTTCAGCCCACATACAGGCTCATGCAAATACTCCTTGACAGTAAGGGCAGCTCCCTAACTCTAAATTCTTGATGAAAAATGGCTGGAGTTCATCAGCTTAATTCTGCACAGACGTAAATGAAAAGCACTTCTGCAACTGACTCTGCAAACTGTTGGCATAAAGGAAGTGCAGAAGCAGCTGAGACCTGTAGCACTGTAAACTTCTACAGCTATTTCCAAAGCAACTGTGTGTCTTTGTCTCTTCCAGACCATCCGCAGAGCGCTTACATTACTCAGATTATTTATGGAACACGTAAACTATCGGCTTCACTTGAAAAAAAAAAAAAGAAAACAAAAGAGCGTACAATTCTAATGCATAAAGTGATTAAGGTGGTTTTTTCAACTGGTTCTTACCAAACCACTTTAACACAACCCTATCTGCCATATAACACTGCCTGCTATATCACAGCATAGTAAATACAACACGCAGTAAAACAAAACCAGCATGTACCACCTACTCCAGTTTTGGTGTTGATTTTGTGAAGAACTCATTGTAAAGCTGGTGTTCATCCTGGCACACGTGGACCATAAAGGCACATCCACTTCGTACCTGTATCCACAGAAATACAAATACTTGATTATTAAATTATTCTCCTTGCATCAGTACCACAGGAGGTATTACAGACACTATTGTTATATATTATATTATATATTGTATTATTATTATTACTACAGCCATGATTAAATTGAAGTTTTGTGCAATTAAGAATTAAGATCAGCTACAGAAATAGGACTGAAAAGATGTTACTAGAGTGGTAAAAGCTCATTGTGCAACTTCTGTCTCTTGTTTCTGGTGAAATTTAAATAACCACATTTTGTGCTTTTGCAAATACCCCTTTGTGAGGTTTGTAGCAGAGAAGAGTTTTTACAGAGTAATCTTCCAGAAAACAAGGATTATTTGAAAATATCAGTGAAATTTTAATGATTCAAAATGACGAAAGTAATAATTTTGCATGTAAAAAATTGAATGAAATAAGTATATTTTACTTGGCAGAGGGAGGATTAAAACATACCGTAACACATGACCACTCGACCTACCAGAGCACAATGATCTCTGTTGTTCTGACTGGTCAATTCTGTAACAGTGCTAGCGATACTTGGACCAAGCAAAAGCTCCCTCTGGTCGAGGTAACACTGATGGATTTCATTGAGAACTTGCTGATACCTAGCCACGAAATTAAAACAGTAACTGCAACCTGAAGCTGATTATCTAGTAAACATTAAATTAATTCTAATACCTTCTTTAAGGTCGACACAATTTCAATTTTTAAAACTTTCTTTTAAACAAGTAATATGTTAAACAATACTTGAACAAAAGTGAAGATTTTTAAAACTTGAAATTGTTGAAAATAAAATATGCAGACATACTCACTCTGGCATTTTTTCAGATCTTTGCTCTACTTGTTCAATAAGAGTCTACTCAATAAAAAGAAAAAAGTATTAACAGTAAATTATTTTTTCCAATTGGAAAATAGTTTGCAGTATTTTTCCATGGACACGATATGCAATCTTTGGACATTCACACTTGCACAATATGCAATCCTTGCATTCACACTACCAATAAATTCACATTCTGTTCCCAGAGTTTCCTTTTTATCAGTTAGTTACCAACCTACTTACCCTGACTTTGGGAGCAGCTGCTCTGAATTTCACGTAAAACAGCGTGAAGGCATTGTCAGAATTTGGCAAAGCTGAAGGATCCTGAAGGAAGAAATGAGTAATTGGTTAAAAAGGAAAATACTATTTTTGGCTTCTAGTATCTAATGGCTGAGATAATTAGGCTCTAAAACAGGGTTTTGGCTCTCTATGCTTATACTGCCTGGGGAGCAGCTCTTTGCCACTTTCTACCCAGAAAGGCAAGCTTGTTTCAGAACTCACATAAAGCCGATGGAAGAGCAAAACCCAAAACAAAAGTTTCAACCAACAGTCTCTACAGCAAAAGGAACATTTTCAGTAATTACGGCATTTTTCATTAGAGACAATAACTTTCTGTGGACCTGCTACAGTAGCGCTGATTGTTGCTCCTTAATTTGTAGTACTAAAATGGAACAAGTTTCCCTTTTACCTGCCAGTCCCAGGGATAAGTTTCAGCTCACAGAATCATCTGGTTAAGATCAAGTCCAACCGTTCACTCTGCACTATCAGGGTCCCTAAACCACATACCTCAGCGCCACATCTACACTCCTTTTAAACACTTCCAGGGATGGGGACTCCACCACCTGCCTGGGCAGCCTGTTCCAGTGCTCCACAATCCTTTCTGTAAATAAATTTTTTCTAATATCCACCTAAATCTCCCCTGGTGCAACTTGAGACCATTTCTTCTCATCCTATCACTTCCCAGATGAGGGAAGAGACTGAAATGACAAATTTTTGAGGCAGTTATCCCTGTGGCTCCCCAGCTTAGCTGAGCAGACAGCTTGATCTTAGACAAATTCTAGCACTAACAAAGAGCAGAAACTCAGTTTAGCCACCAGTCTTTCTTCCCCTTACCCCTACTCATGACAGAGCGAAGCGATGGCCTTCCCTTGAAACGTGGTGGGGGCAGGAAATCTCTTCCACATTCCCCACCTCCTGCTTACATCCTTGAGAGCAACCCGATCATCATTCTACGAACACAGTAGTGTTCTTGATGTGTTGCAATAGGAAATCTTAATGCTTGATTACAAATAAAGACCACTGGTCCAGTACTGCACTTCTAGCAGAATCAGACATCAGATGTTACAGAGAAATACGCAAAACATCTACAAAATGCCCACGTAGATGGGAAAGAGGAGGTCACCTCACTGCTAAAAGAGGTCACTTGCCTGACTTAAAACTGCTAAGCAGCAAATCAAATCCAGAAATAACATTTAACTTCTTTCTGTAAACATGCTTTAATCAGAGATGTTCAGTTCTGCTTGAATTCAGCTCACTCACGTCAATCCATTGGCATCAAACCAAACTACGACACTTTTTTTAAAAATAAAACCTAGTTTTGTACCAAACATGAAAAATGTTCAATGCCACTTAACCAAGATCTTCATTCCAGGAGTATCCTTCAGCATGCCTCCTTTAACATTGCCCCAAATCCCTTTCTTTTAGGTCTGTCAGTTCTCAACTCTAGCATCTTTCAACTTCACTGGTTACCCCACATGACAACAGGTTTGCCTGTAATTGGACTAAGCACAAGGCATACAAAAACTCATCAGAGAAAGAAAGTGGGCAGAAAAAGACATTCCCCCCTCCTTTCTCCTCTGCCAAAATATTGCAGCACGAGACTACAAATGTTTTAATGACACCAGAAAAAATCCCTACTCATCTTTATACCTAAATTCCACTGGTGTGAGCGGCGGTAAAGCACCTAACTCTTCCATGTGACTCTCTAACACTGCTGTCTACACGTTAAAACTATTCAAAAGACTCTGCCAAACCTGTCACAGTTTATCTCTGCAGCCACACAAAGCACTGCAGAATTACCAAAAAGAAAGATTTAAAAGACCAAGAGCACCCAAAAACTTAATGGAATATAATACTGAAAGAGTCATATCACGAACTCAGTGGTTATGCTTCACCAGTTTTCATCCTGCAACACCCAGCTGCCGTACGCTTCCTTCAAGTATTTCCTGCAACCTCTCTCTGCCTCTAATGATCACCCTAGAAAACAGACCCCCACAGTACCCATATTTCTCTTGCGCACCCTCTGATTCAGAGCTGCAGAGCACACGCTGGTTCAAGAGAGTGTGCTGTCGGACCAGCTGGTTGTGCCTCTCTAGTTCAGTTGTTTATCCATCCCTCGCCTTCACTGAGGTTACTGTTCACCTACCTCACCTTCTTCTATTACCTGCATTTTTTAATTATTACCATTTTGAAATCTTTTGGATCACTAGGTCTCTTTGGATCACTAGGTCAGATTCAGCCAAATATTGGCTAATCTGCACAAACACTGTGGTACAGGACTGACCTATTTTCACATAAAACTGCTGACACCTCCCACCTTCAGAAAAAAAAAAACAAAACAGAACAGAGAAGAAAACTTCAGCGTTACAACGGACATTTCAGTACAGCTCGAGTTACACTTACTGATTCACCTTACCCTTTTCATCAACTGGGTTGTGAGGTTCTGTAGTGTATTCACAGTGTATGTCTTGATAAGGTGCATAGCTTTAGAAAGGCATTGTTTAAACTTAATCAAATATACAGGATAGTCTTTAAAATTTGGCTGAAAGAAATTAAAAAAATTTTTAATATGAATAATAAGAGTTGAAAATTTATAAAAACTTAAAATACTTTTACTAGCTAAAAATGTTAATTTGTATAATAACTAAACCCAGTTATTTATAACAGTTAAGCAGATTATGAAGCATATTCAGTAAAATTTCCTTCGTAAACCACCATCTTTGCTTTCTTACTGTATTTGGAAGAGAGAAGATTTTATAGCAGAAAAAACCCCCACAAAAATAGCGTCTATACATTGTTTTGGAACTATTAATATTTAACTGAAACCAATACAGAATTACTTACGTGTGATGAAATATATGCAATACAATCATCAAGCTTAGCCAGCATGGGAATGAATCCTTCACTGTTCACGGACAGCGTAGGGGAATTCAATTTCTTTGGAAAACAAGACAAAGCATCATTGTAAGGAACCCAAGTAACTTAGACCGGTACACTTTCTAAGACTATTAACAGTGAAATAATACTTACTGTGTTGATGTTTTCCAGCTCATTAAAATAAGAAAGTTTCTGCTGGATGTTTTCAGCCAGGTCAACAAGCTCTGACTATTAAAAAATAAATAAAAGAAAATCAGCAACGTAGTAAGTGGTTTAAATATGTATTTATATAAATATGTATTAAAAATACGCAGCCTCCCTTTCAGCTCTCACCACACAACAGTGTTAACTAGCTCTGTGCATCTTGCAACTAAGTAAGTACAACAACAGATGCAGCGTACAGCACTTTTCTCTTGCCCTCTCTTCCCAGAGAAAGACACACCACTCTCAACAGTGTATTTAAAAACATATTCTACAGGTTTGTCAGCATTTCACAGATAGTACTGCATACAGTCAGCAATGCTGCCATCAGTATTTCAGAGAACTGTAGAAATCCTGTATTTCAGGACTGGAGCCTAATTTAAAACTTCTCCCTTATCCAGTTATGCTAAAAAGACACATTCACTATATCGCTGTTGGAGCAGTTTGCAAGAAGAGGGAAATTTTCTGGGAAATAAGCTTGTAACTTGAAGAAAAACATTTCTTCTTGCAATAACCAGCTCCAAATACTTCTGTAAATTATATGAATTATTAATCTCAATCAAGTTTGCGCTTGTGAAACATCAGTTTACAAAAGCTTCCCTCAGCTAGCTATCATCGATTAAAGTGAGTATCAACACATACTGAAACATTTTACTACACAGAGCCTGACACCCTGCCAGCGAAACACAGCAAAAATGAGCTCCAAAACAAATGGAGAGATTGTCACCACAGCTCACAAGTTTTCCCAGCCTGAAAAAAAACCCTTTATCCATGGTATCTTAGAAGTTTCCAGTAGTCCTCCCATCAAAGATTACCTGCTCTTTCAAAAGTTGTTCACAGGCCTCATGCAGCGTTCCTGTCTTTGTGGACACAAAAAGATACTGTTTTTGCAACGATTCCAGGTGCTGTAGGGCACTATTCACATCGTTCAAGATAGCATCACACTGCTCCTGAAAGCCAGACAAGTAATCCCTCATCTGTCTAGAAAAAGAGAATCAACAGATTACGGAAGTAAAATTTCACTTTCTGTATTTGCAAACCCAACTGCCTGCAGGGACACTACCGCTACCTCTCCCTCTCCAGGAATAAAAGACCACTTGCATCAAGCGAGAGTGCACTAGGTGTTCTGTGCCACAGAAGTAACAGGCTATAGGGTTTGGAATAGCCACTGCAGTAACTCCATTTCCCCAACACTCCTTGTAGCCAGCCTACCCGGAGAGCAGCAGCATGCACCGCGGCTACTCTAGAGCACACAAACACTGTCTAAACAGACAGCACAAATAAAGTGGCTACCACAGGCACCTGCCAGCAGCCATACTCTACCTGACTTGCTTCCAGCAGGAGTGTTAATTTGGGTCTCTTCCTCTAAACAATTTTTAGTTTCCATTTAGAAATTACTTTCACTCTCAAGCAGCTGAAATTGTCCAGAGGATTTAAAACTTACTGTGAGGGGCTTAAATGAAATAGGTCTAGTACCTAATGTCACCAAGTTTCTCTAAGGCTCAATGCAGATATAAAGTCTAAATATATGTCAAGCATTCAGCTTGACTAAAACATTTAAAATTAATTCCTTCTGGATGTCAGGTAAAACTGCTAAGCTCTATTTTACCACGTACAAAGCAGCAAGTAAAATCGCAGTCCTCTGTAGTCACGTGCAACTCTTTAGCATACAACAGGCAAAGAGCTTCTCCTCTGGCCTCCTGCAAACAATTACACACTGACCATCCTACAAACCACTCTGCATCCACAGCTCACTTCAGTGTGTGGTGTAACGAACACGCTGACTGACAAAGCGCAAGGGTGCCTCTTTTTACGTTGTTAATGATCTGATCACAGGCTTAGCATATGCCTAAACCTCCGCTTTTAAGAAACATCACATCTTCAAATGTCAGAGCAAGACAGGAAGAGACAGATCAAAGTAAAGCAGAGAAAAACAGAAGAGTGGAATACAGCAGCACCCATTTGTGGCCAAGGGCAAGTCTGAAAAGTCTCAAAACACAAGAGCCAGTTTCCATGATGGCTAAGCCATTCAGCTGTACTTCAAACTCTTGAGAAGTAACGACGAAAGCCAGTGGGAAGGGGCTCTTCTGAGCCTCATGGAAAAGTCAGTCAGACATAAATAGATGAGAATGCGAAGTCTCAAAACTAGAGCTGAGCAAAGTGTCAAGAAATGCAGGGAATGCGGATAGAGAATCACAGCCACTGGTGAACTGAATGGCAAGAGCAGAAATGACTACCAGCCACACCTGCTTACATTGTCCTCCCTTAGAGGATGCCATTTTAATAGCAGCGGCAGTTGGAAAGCTCTTAGACTGCCTTTGCCTACAGCCCTGTCTATAAGCCAAAAGTAAATTCAATCTGTCTTAATATACTGGGTAGTTCAGACAGAAACCTGCACCCCTTTTAACTGCTCTGCCACAAGGGCAATAACCTCCAAGGACAGGCGTGGGGCATACTGCCTTGGAAAGCTTCGGCTGCTCCAACACGTTCCCCCACGCCCCGCCAGCTGAATCTGAACACGTGCTAACGTTATACAGACAAGATGAAGTCCTTCAAGGCTCAAACTGCCTCCAGTGAAAGGAACTGAAGAAGAGCCCCGCCAGCTGAATCTGAACACGTGCTAACGTTATACAGACAAGATGAAGTCCTTCAAGGCTCAAACTGCCTCCAGTGAAAGGAACTGAAGAAGACGACGTACCTATACTTGGCACCTTCATCTTGATCCATCTGTGTTTGTACCTGAGCAAACCAGGAGAAGAACTAGAAGAGATTTTATGGTGTGAATAATACAGATATGACATGCAATCAATTAAAAAAACCAAAACAAAACAGATCTATGAAATGAAGATGAGCTTTTGTTAAAATCAGAGCTGTTTCAGAACTTAATTATAAATTGAACAAACAAACTACAACTTCTCATTCTAGGTCCCTTCCAACTTAAATATTATATTCCTCCACTACATTAAAATGGGAAAGACTGAATTTTATCAGGTTTTATTTGCACAAGAACAAGGCTGTCACATGATAAAAGGGGGGAGTGGGCATGACATTCTTCTATAGTATGAGCAACACCACCTTACAGAAGGGGTACCTCACTCTCACATAAGACTCCAAAACAGTGCAAGTAGCTGCACTTAAGACTTGAGACTTCAGCGATTTTTTTCCCCCAAGTTTCTTCATGCATCTTGAAAATGGCCCATAAAAATTAACAAACCCACCAAAAGCTAGGCAAGAGGCACAGAAATTCACGGAATTCCCTGAAGAAGATTACTGCAACTTGCAGGTTATTCAGCCTCACTTACCTGTTGTGCTGTTTCAATCCTTTCATCCTCCATCCCCAGTATGGAAAACCCTTTCAAGAGGACGTCCTCTGTGGATTCTGGCACCGTAGCCGCCAGTGTAACGGTTAGCGACTGGGATGTCAGGCTGCACAGATCTTCAATTGGAAGCTGCTCACGAAAACCCACAAACTTTAGTTAGAGAACTTACTAAGAATTAGTATATTCAGCTCAGCAATAACACAATCCAGAGCATTAACTTCAGAAAATTACAAGGATCTACTTTTGAAGAAACCAATGCCATGGACATTTTATCCATCAATATGATAATATACCAACAACTTCTATATTTATATATTCAGAAACACCTAACAATTATTTTTTTTTTTTATTTAAAGTCAGAAAATATACACCACTTCATATAAATGCATCTTTGTGCAAGAACAGAAACTGGATGTGCATGACCCTGACATACTGGTGAGCTATACTTTAATTTCCATTTTAACTGGTTCTATACCCAGAGAAATGTACTAAAAAAGTATGAGAACATAAGAGTTCAGAACACATGCAGAAGCAAAAATAAATGCACTATTGTCTACACAACAACACCAAGGCGCAGGAATTGTCAGATTTTGTCGTCAGATATTAAGAGAAAATTAAAGACTTAACACTGCCAGAATTTGTTTAGGAAATAGCTTTTCATGTTCTTTCAAATGCTTTTTTAATGAAGAATTCAAGCTAAAAAGAAAGGCTTTTCTAGAAGACAAGAAATAGCTCCACTGAACATAAATTACTGGTCTCAATGATTTTTTTTTAAGCAAGAAAAAAATGGAAAAAATAACTTGAGGAAACTTAAATATAAGTATGATTGGAGACCGTAAATTAGTTTATATAGCAGAAAGTAAATCAAGAACACAAACGTTATGTGCTCTTAATTAATGTAATACCCCTTTTAATTCACTTCATGAATAAACTATGTTTTCTATTGCTGAGAACATCAGCAACAGAAAACTAGAAAATGCTACTTAAATGCAAATTGGTATCTATCTAGAAAATTACTCGCTTAATAAAATATTCATTGCCTGGTAATACTAGTCTGACAAAGAAAGAACAATCAGGATTCGGAATATTTGAGAAAAGACATAGTGACCTATCTTGTTCAACAGGCAGGAGCCCAGCTGGGGAGCCAGGGTTTCTCTCATGACTACTCCGAAGGAGAAGATGAGTTCATCAGAGCCTGCTTTTTCTGAACAGCCGAGACACCACTGTCCCAAACCACTTCAGCAGGCGCTGACACCA
>NW_010395901.1:175584-176325 GCF_000710305.1 Buceros rhinoceros silvestris
CAGGAGCTGAGACCAGCTGAAGTATGTCTTGGCATCCCCATTGTCCTGGCTTGCAAATACAGTACCTGCCTTGCTGTAAAGCAGGTTTAGGTCCTTAAGAACATCCTCCAATAGCAGCACATCATTCTACAATAATTTTGGATACTTGCCAATATTTACTTTAGTACAGATGCATACAGCTTACACCAATAAAAAAAAAAAAGAAACCAGGAAGCATGAATTGAAGCAGGAAAGAATTGTTCTACCCTCCCTCCTTTTTTAATCTGACCTTTCAGACACTTGCTGAGAACCAGCTTTGTTGATTTTATGGCACTATATCTTGTGCTATGATCCTGTTCAAATAAAAAAACTCTCATGAAAAGTACAGGTGAGGAATGCAAACATTTCACTCCCCTTCCCTTTGCAGACAAGAGAACATTCATAATCACCTCGTCAGAGCTTGATATTTTATAACTGTGTGGAAGACCACAACTTCCACGGTAATGACAAATTAATAAGCTCTTTACCACTCCTGTTGGCTTCATTTGGCTCATTGAATCATCTGTAAGTCGTACCAGGGAACAAAACTGGGGCCAGCAGCTATGCATTGATCAGGATCAAATTAAGAGGACCAAAACCACCTTACTCACGACTGAAGCTCTCCGTTTCGAGAGGACAAACTCTGATGAACGGAGGTAAGCAGTAAGGACAGGCAAAGAACGCCCGGTGGATGCCAAGGGGCGAGCTGCCACCACTGCCGAC
>NW_010395901.1:176431-176640 GCF_000710305.1 Buceros rhinoceros silvestris
GCCGCCCCCCCGCCCCCGCCCCCCCCGCAAGGCAGGGCGGGCGGCTTGAGGCGCCTCCGGAGAGCTGAAGGACGAGAGAGTCCTCCCAAGGGAGACGACACGGGGCGGCGGGCTGGAGAAGCGGCTGTGGTCGCAGCGGTGGAGGGCTCAGGGCCCTGCCGGCCTGAAACCCCGCTAGAACGTAACACGCTGCTGAGCCCCCTAAGAAA
>NW_010395902.1:0-14081 GCF_000710305.1 Buceros rhinoceros silvestris
AAAATGGGAAAGGTATAAATCATCAGTTTCCTATAGAAAAATTTGGAAATGAGAGTTAACTAACAGGCAGATGTTTTAGCAACATACGCACTCTCTTTTTGCTGCTTCTTTCACACGATACTGTCTCTTCCGTGCCCGGATATTTGTTTCATTAACTATCCTTTCCAAAAGCTAATAATAATAAAGAAGTCTTATTTCAGAAGCCAAGAAACTGTTTGGAATATATAAGTAGAATATTTTTTTATGTACGGCCACAACTACATCCCAATTAATTGCTATTATTCCCACCTGATTAAAATACATGAACATGCATTTTTTTTCAAGAGTGATGCTGAGGATTATTGACATGAGCAGACCACTGCCATTGGGGTGATGAACTATGCAGGAATTTGACGAGAGAAGTCACTTCGATGAATATAGGCTATCATGATTTTTTTAAACCTCAAATCACTACTGTTAAAAACAGACACCTTGCTCTCCCCTAGTGTACTTCTTTTTTTTCTTATTTTGAAATATTAATTTTTTTTTGTTTTCATCCTCCTTTTACTGAAGGTCCTTCCCTGTACTTCTACATCTTTGTCTCTGTGATTTATTTTCTCTTTCTTTTTATCACTCTCTCTCTTTTTAATCTCTCTATACTCCTACTTAGTAAAGTACAATGACTGTAAACTCTTACTGCAAGTCACTACTACCTTGCAGCAGATGGCACTGTTATTTAGTCTAACTAGCAGGGCAAGTTAATTAATTTCAAACCCCTTCTTAAACAATGAAATATAGCCTCCTTTTTAACTGCATTTCCACCTTATACACAAAACCAGTGACAAAATTACTGGAAAAGTATTAGAAAATTATTTTAAAAACAAATGTTATTACAAGCATATCTTCTTTAAAGAGGCTCTGGAGCAATTTCATGCACTGCCATTCTTCTGTTCTTACTCAAACACAAAAATAATTTTGGGGGTGAATTTACAGCATTTACATATCGCCATCGCCCCACAAACAAAGCACCTTTTTTTGTTGTTATTGGTGTGACTGCTAACACACATCTGCAAAGGACTACTACTGGCACAAGTGCGGTCCTCCTGCCTGTGGGTGGTTCAGGCTCTGTCCGGCATGGGAATCCTGTGGGGGTCTGTATTGCGGGTTCCATCAGACGCCTATGGAGTCTCATGGAGAGCAAGCAAGTGCTCTGCCAGTGCTGTCAGAAAAACTTGCAACTTCTGTCAGCTCCAATTACAAGGAGAAGATGAATCTCATCTCTTAACTCTGTCCCCAGTGGCACTCCAGCTGCTGGAAGGCAGCTGTGTGAACATGAGTTTCTCCAGGCTGCTGCCAGCCCTGCTGTGTTCCCAGCAGTTCCCTTCTGCGAACCCCTGAGGTGGAAAACCATATTCTACCAGTTTTCTCAGACTGATCTATGCACCTGTTGTAGGTTGCTCTGTGACCTCTCTGTTACAATTAACACTGGCCATTTTAATGCTGGCTTATCCTATAGCTTTTCAGCTTGAGTTGCCTTTCACATTCTTGCCAGAGCAAAATACCAATGGTGAGGCTCCTGAAATTTTTCCAGTCCTCAGACTATCACTCCCTGCTGCTCTTCACTATTTGGGAAAGAGCAGAAAATGTGTCCTGGGATGGGAAGCAAAAGTTTGAGCTGGTGTAGACTAGAGACTCCTTGCGTGCAGCAAACCAGGGATGAAGGGACCACCTAAGTCTATGCATATAAATAAGGAACAACCAACAGGACATCATGGGTCAAGCTTTCATACCTTTTCTGGGGAAGTATCATGACTAGTACATCCTGTTGTTTCCCAGCCAAAAACCAGGACAAGCACCTGTGGGGAACAACAGGATTGAACTTGGGAAGCAAAAGTTTGAGCTGGTGTAGACTGGAGACTCCTTGCGCGCAGCAAACCAGGGATGAAGGGACCACCTAAGTCTATGCATATAAATAAGGAACAACCAACAGGACATCATGGGTCAAGCTTTCATACCTTTTCTGGGGAAGTATCATGACTAGTACATCCTGTTGTTTCCCAGCCAAAAACCAGGACAAGCACCTGTGGGGAACAACAGGATTGAACCAGATGCATGCTTGAAGTTCCAGACTGCCATCTAAACGGGATCTCATACACATGGTGGGATAGCTCACACAGCTGAAGCACTGTGACGGGTGGGTACACACTCAAGGAAAGACAGACTGAGAGGAGTTGCCTTTTATGTGAACATCTGGAATGCATGGTATGAAGCTCTGTGCAGACATGGACAATGAGCCAGACGTAAGCTGGGTCAAGAGTAGGTTGACCAATGTGGGTGATGTGGTGAGTGTCTGCTACACACCACCTGATCAAGATGTAGTAATAGACGAGGCATTCTTCAGGCAGCCATGGCAATCCTCACATTTGCCACCTCTGGTCCTCTTGGGGACCTTAAACCATCCCAGTATCTGCTGTAAGCACAACACTGATGTGTTACACCAGCAATACAGGAGCGTCACCTCTGGTCCTCATGGGGACCTTAAACCATCCCAGTATCTGCTGTAAGCACAACACTGATGTGTTACACTGGCAATACAGGAGATTTTGGGAGTGCAGTGATGACAACTTCCTAACACAAGTGATCAAGGAGCCAACAAGGAGCTGGCCTTTGACAGGTCTCTGACATGCCTGATAGACTCTGATAGGTCTGATTCTTACCACAAGAAGAATTCATTAGGGATGTGAAGGTTCACAGCAGCCTTGGCTCTTGTGAACATGAGATGGTAGCATTCAGGATACTCAGAAGAATGAACAAGGCAAAAAAAAAGAATCACATCCCTGGCCTTCATGAGAGCAGACCAGCCATTTCAGGGACCTGCTTGGAAGAATCCAGCATAATTAAGTCTGGGAAAAATAATAAGAGTCCTGGAAAGATCATGTATTTTCAAGAGTCACCTCTAATGGTCCATCCCCAAATGCAGGAAATCAAGGAAAGGCAGCAGGAGGCCATCATAGATGAATCAGGAGCTCCTGAACAGAAAGCAGAAAAGAGGTGTAATCAGCATTGATTTGGTGACCCAAAAGGAACATAGAGATACTGTCTGAGTATGCAGAGACAACATTAGGAAAGCCAAAGCCCACTTGAAGTTGAATCTGGCAAAGAATGCGAAGGAAGAAAGAATTCTACAGACAAAACAGCACTAGAGAAGATCCCTTTCTCTTCACTCTCGTCTATCTCAACTGTCCTAAATATTTTTGCTATTTTCTACTCCAGGATCGTGTTCTAACTCCCTCTGCTCCAATCATCACTTTCCAATGCTTCCCAGTTCCTTAAACATCGTCTGTCATTTCCTCTTTGCCACTTTAATTATATTTTTTCTATACCTTTAATAGTCTGCCCTCTCACAGACTGTCAAATAATTAAGCCCAATGAAGTTGCCAGTTTTTGTACATTTTTTGTCTGTGATTCATGAACTGAGAATGGAGATACGGAAGCACATCCTTTTCAGACGCTTTGCTTTTATTCCTGTAAGACTGACTGCTGCTATTTCCATGCCCTCCACCAACCTTACATAGCTCCTCTCAGCATTTCATGCTTACTGGTGCATGTCAATGCCCCATCCCCTGCCGGTGTATTTCCCTGGTCCACTTTCACTGAAGAACACCAAAAGCCTTTCATCCTTCCTTCATATTTCTTTAAGTTCCCCTGAAAAATTCTTAAATTTCTTCACATTTTTGTCTGCTTGCTTAATAATTAGAAAGTCTTATGAACTCTTTAACATCAGATCTGACTTTCCTGCTCATTAATTAATTCATCTTAGATATGATTCTTTACAGCACAAGTAGCTCATCACCAGCTTCTTTCATCGTCTTAATCCTTACTCCAAACGTCATGTTGCAATTACTTTCCAGTCTTGCTAAAGGGATAAAGTTAATGTAAAAAAACTTCCAAGTGGATCAAACCGGGGAGAAGGTGCTAAAGAGTAATGAATCTGGGAGCAGATGCTGAGGATGTGTGAGTGTTATGGAAAATATTTAGATTTCAGGAAATGTACAAGTACTAGGAGATAAGAAATTATTTTAATTCTGCTGACATTTTACTTAAACTTTGTATTTTTCCTGGTAACATGGTAATATGAGCATCACGTTTTCACCAGGCTGTCATTTAATGCCATTAGCAAATAAGGGTATTACAGATGAAGCTGTTTTCCTAATCACATCTTCCAATGCCCGTTAGAATAGTTTTATGACATTTAGATGTCATTTAAATATGAACTGTGGTAATATCCTATTATCTTATTTGCTTAAACAATTCTTTACTTTCTTTAGGAATTCTTCAAGAATTTTGGTTTTCTGGTTTAAAATTAATAAAAATAATGGACATTGAGAGGTGAATGAGATTACTAGATATTTAAGATACTCTAACTTGCTGGTTGCAAAAAAACTTTATCTGTTGAAACAGAGCCGAACAATAGCTATCCTCTTATTGGGCCAGCCAGGTAGAAGACATGGAAAATGTGGATGGAAAATGCAACTCCTGTTTTTTGAAGCAGCCAGGATATAACACATGTCAACAGTCCCATTTACTGTTAACTGTTATTGGGTTTTGGTGACATGAAATATGCAAGACTTTAAAATATTTACATTTCAAAAATACATTTCAACATAATATAGAGAAATCTGATCTGCATTCATTACTTAAATAAATCGTCTAGAACTGAATAACGATGTTAGCTGATAAGTTTTGACCAAGCAAATTAATTCAAAATCTATGAATTTGCCATTCTTACATTATCTCGTGTTTTCAGTAAAAACTGTCTTATTGCCAAAATATGAAAACTGTCCGAAAACAAAATAGATTTTAACATAAAAAACCTAAAAACCCAGTATTTTTGAAATGTTTTACTGTAAATCTCAAAGGGATACATTCAAATTATTTTGTCAGCCCCTTTTACACGGAAAAATAATTTTTACCCTTCCTGTTTCCCTTCCACCATCCAAAGCTGACCTAAATTGCTTAATTACAGGTAAGAGTTTTGATGTTTAGCATTCTTCTTTTACTCAAACATCCCAGCATCCTGTTCTGGCCTGAAACAACACTGAAGAAAACCTGCTCCAAGAGGACTTGTCTTATACAAAGGAAGACTTTACTTAGATAATTGAAATAGTAGAAAACATACAGAAACAAACGGGCTTTTCTAGCATTAGGTAACGACTTGATCTATGACATAGAAAACCACGTAAACTACTGAAGTCCTTCACTGGTATTGACATGTCATGAATATTGCACATTTCCACCACGGATTTTCTTTGGTTTAAATTCTGTAATCTTGTTGGAGCTCTTGTTTTTACTCATGTTCTTACACTTTGACTTAGTCTTATCATTCATGGGAAGAAAAAAATATCTCTGCATTAGTGGAACAGCAAAACTTACGACAAGGAACAGTCCTTAAAATTTAGTAATTCCTCTGAAATATCTGAGTCTTTTTTTAATGCCCTGAAAATTATTCTGTGTGTTCCTTCCATCTGCCTTTTCTATGCTATAATACTCCAGAAACTTCGACACAGTTTTGATACAAGATGGTATCTACAATTTTTGGTAGCTGCAAACAAAAATTTTTAAAAAGATCAATTTTGTCCTTTACCACATAGTCAGAAAAGACTATCCTTGTCATCCATCCTTAACTCTTAAAATACTATTGCCTAACAAAAATTTTAAATTAATGATATTAATTTTTCATAATAAGAAAAATTATATTCTGTAACTTCTTTCTTCTCATTTTTGATAGAAGCTATTATATCTCGAGTAAAATATCCTTACCTGTAGAACATTCAACATGAAGTGAATTAGTACCTAGTGGTAAACTACCTACCTAAGCAAGTTGTGCCTCTTGTGCTTTTGACAGTAACACTCATTATGCATCCAGAATAAATATTTTCTAAAGGTTTGGGGTTTTTTTTCATTTATCTAGGAGGAAAAACTGGTTTGGGAGAGGGGAATTCTAGGTTAAATAAGATACCATGTTTTTCATACACCTAGGAAAAGCAAGAACGTGTTTAAATGTGATGAAACTTTGGTTTTCCTTATCAGGTTATATTTAACAGAGCTTCTTCTGAGAAAACGTATAGCTAAAGCATAGTCAATGGAATGCCGTGTTTCAGCAGAATGGAAGACTATCAGGTTTTTATTTTCATTCTACAAATTAATTCCAATATGAAAGTTAATTTTTAATTAGATGCATGGTTGGCAACTCATTTACTGGTGCTACAAAATTACTTCCCAACTATAATAATGTAGTTCGATAGGTTTATTTTAATTAGTCGAGATATGCTAAATTGGAAATAGGGGAAGGCACTGATTTGGGCACATGCACTGTTAAGTGTATCTCAAGTAGGAGAACTGCAATTTATTCACATGATCAAATACAAAAAGTAAAACCCTTTTCCAGGTCTATTAATAACTAACTGAGGAATCTAGTTCTAAAAATTCTGAAGCAAGTGTACTGTAAGGAATCTGTTACAGTAATTATAGTTAAATCATTACTGCATTGAATAATAGCTATACCGATTATATTGTACCAGAGCAAACTATATGCTTACAATTATTAACGGTATTTTATAATGAGCTTTCTCAATGGCAATAGGGGAATTTTGAAGCTTGCTCCCACTTTCTCTTTGGTTTAACTTTCTGCAAGGAAGGTTAGTTGCACTCTCAGATCAGAAAGTAAAAAGCCCTGGAGCCTGGGTGCCAGAAGAGATTTATGGCAGGTTAACTAGAGTCTTCAGCGAGATTTGGAAGATTTTACCAGTATCTTATTATTAGACACAATTCCAATGCCAGCAAGATTCTTTGTGGTGCTGATGAATTGCTTCAGTGTGACAAGACTACTAAGTCTGTAACATGTTCATACAATCCATGGGGAAGAAGTACAAGAACTTTTATGAAGTTGATGCCAAAGTGTTTGGTGACCAACCACAGTTAAGGTCTTTACATGCTCAGAACAACTTGGTATTAGGAAATCTTGGATAGTGCACATAAAGAAATTTAACTCTATAATTCAAATGGGCAATGAACGGTTTACTGAGAAACATTCTTTGTGATCAAGCCTGGTAGTCACGCTGGGCCAGCGCACTTCTGATCCTCCGAGGTAAAGTAGCACTCTGCCTTTTTCTCTGTATTCCTATTGTTCAGACTTTTCTTCTTTCTCTTTTTTAAAGAGTAGTTGTAGTGGTGTTAGGCTTCTGCTGGTATTCCAGTTTGATCGTTTATTTGCTACATCTCCAGGAACATGCAATAGTTGAGGCGCTTCTGCAAAGACCTGTAGCAGAGCACAATTTGTTTGTATTGGCAGTATGATAGTAGTATAGACCTGTATGTGTTCTCTTGCCCCAGGAATATTTGAGTATTCCTTGATGTCCAGTGGTCAATGGTTTCGACGTGTCCATGGTTTGCCTCTTCCCTGCTTCTCTAGCTTGCAGTTTCTCTAGTCTCTGTAGCTACAGCAGTGGCCTCTTTCTTGCACAGTGACTATCATTTTTTGGCTGACTCTGAGCAGCATCAATGGTGTTTGGAGACTGTACTTATGCTATGGGCAGGGCTTTCCTTGTAAAGCATCCTGCTCCCTGAGTGTGGTTGTTGCAGCTGGAGCAGGATGTAGGACTGCTCTGTTTCCTAGTGTTCCTAAATGCACTTCCCACAACAGTCCCAAGACCTCTCTCAGCACGGAGAGGTGAGGGGACTGGGACTGCAGGGAGCACCCCAAAGCAGAGCTTCACTCTGAGGGTGTGCCAGCATGAGTATCAGCTTCAGGTAAAGGACACTTTAGCACCCTTTATCCCTTTATTTCTCAATTTCTTTATTTAAAATTATTTGGTCTGAAGATTAAAACCCCTTCCTCACTTGCTTACCAGAGAAGCTTTCCTAACTGGTGTCAGGAAAGTTAGAAAAAGATGAAAAGAAAAGGCAGACAAGTTCTGCACCCACTTTAGGAGCGTAACGTGACACAGGTAATTACAAAGAGACTTCAGCTATTGCTTGAGACTGCTGCTGCTTCTCCATTCAGGAGAACTCGGATTGTACTACTTCTCACAGGAGTTTCTCTTAATTTTGTGGCCTGTTCACTGGTTATCAGTGTAACTTACTTTGTACAGCTTCCATCTACAATGGCAAAGTATGCTTATTCCTCTTCTGGCAAAGGAAAGGAACTGTAGGCTATCACAGAAAGGGCATAAGAGATGCTTACATTCAGTCTAGGGGCAGAAGAAAAAAATAAAAGAAGATAAAACCCACTCCCTAACAATACCAATACCAAACAAAACAACTTATCAAGTTCCTGTTTATATTCGCCCTCTACAGGACCTGTTTCCTCGTCCACAGACTCTATTTCCAGGCAACTCACGTATGCTTACCTCTTTCACATTACTCACACCGCAAACTTTCCAGCACATTAACCTGCAATCTCCCATCCCTCTGTAAAAACTCCTTGCATGATTGCAACAATCCTGTGCACTTTCTCTGGCATATGTTTGTCAAAAATTCATTGTTTTAGGACTTCATAGCTCGTACTTCTTTTAATTCTGTTTTTCACCTGCTACGTCCAAGAGTGCTTTCCTGACAGAGAACTACTAGTCATAAGGCTATCTTAATTACGTTAATCACTCTCTCTCAGCTAATATGATTAATGATGATTAGCTGGTCCATTTCCTCCTATACTTTGTTCCCCTGGAGGGATTAGGAGTTATTAACTAGATGAATACCCAATCCCTCTTGCATGATTGTCTCCCAGGAAGTGCTCCAGGGCAGAAAGGCAGGAGATGCATCGACCACGCTCTTGCCTGATGCAGCTTGAATGAGTAGCAGAAGCCTCTTGAAGAGGCATTGACTGAAAATGTGTGTTCCGTTATAATCACCTTACATGGAAATGGAAGTCATAGTACAGCAATCTGCTTAATCATAGCAAAATATTTTAAGTCTGCTGTGGATTTTCCTGGAGTACCAAGGTGGTGTTTGTCATTAGCGTTGCTGCAGTGGCACGTATGAATAGTTCTCACTGCACAGTACTTTCTCTTCTTATTCATATGCAGATGAAACTTCCCTTATGTGTATGGAACTGATTGTCTACTGTCTGGCATAGACTGTAGTCGTGTACGGTTGGATGAGTCACAAAAATGTGATCATTTACAGTAAATGAGTTGCAAAGGGATCATGTCCTGTTTGGCATTATCATCTTGTCTCCATTTTGCATTGTAGCCACTAGTAACCACATTGCTAAAGCAATCTTCAGAGATCTCATATGATACTTCTCTATAAGTGCCATCATCACAGGCACATTTCTCATCAACTAGAGATTCCAGCATTTTGCACAGGCTTTTTGATGCAGAAGGCATGTGTAATTTCTACAGAGGATGAAAATGTATTTTTAAAAAGATATTGAAGAGGTAATTTGGCTATTCTGGATGCTCTGAAAATACATGATGCAGCAGCAAAATAATGCTTTTAGAAAGCACGATATAATGGAATAAGGAGAGCAGGTAAACTTCTCAAAAGCATACTTATCACTGCCAAACAGAGGTACCTGCAACTTACTGACAAATGGAAGAAAATCAGTGAAAGAACTATTAAAAAGGGAAATGTAAAACAGTAAATGTGAAAAAATACGTATGTCAGGAGCGATCCTCAATTAGCAGGGATAACGGTGGGTAAAAGAATAGTCAGTTCAGGCCTAAGCTCCTCAGGCTGTTACTGATACTGATGCTCATTTCCTGTCATTTTTAGACTCAGTGTTGGGCGTTTTTAGACTCCCTGCATGTACAAGCGATCGGAGTAAATATAGTAACACAATGCCAGATTTGATCACGTATATCTGTTTACCACATCCTGAGTCATATTCTTTGCATACTTTCCCACTCCAATAATTTTCACTGTTGTGACTGTAAGTTCAGGCTACTGTCAGTGAAAACTCTAAATGGCCATGCTCCAGGGACAAAGAACCTACACATACAGCTCAGCCTCCGGGAGGAATTTCAAACTGAAATCACAAGCTGATTTGAATATCTACTGGCATATTTCGTTTGTGTATTTAATGACAATAAAGCACCTGTGATGCCTGTGAATGTGACTGCAGGTATATGTGACATATTTTCAGGTCCATAGTTTACATGGCATATGTATTGGAGATTTAAATGTTTCATCTCGTGGACAGCTTTACAGTATTGGGGAGGAGGGTAGGGGGAAGGTCTGTAGAATGAGAACACAGGAAGAGACAGAGAAGATCAGCAAATCATGCAGTGATAGGGGTGAGTCAAGCAGAGTTATATGTTTGAAATTGCCTAAAGATGAATAAAGAGTCTAGAACATTTGCTGAATATATGTATGTACGTATGTTTTTGTGTATTTTCGTGTTGTGCTCAAGATCTTGTTTCTTGGCAAAAGGAAACACTGAAGTGTATAACCAAGAACGTATTGTTGATGTAGTTATTAACAAGGACTCCCGTTGTTGGCAGGCCCTGGCCGCCCCGTGCCCGGGTCTGTGATGTCCGGAGGTAGAGCAGCGACTCTTTCACGGGCACCCGCTTGCCGTGGGGAAGGAGCTTGCGTGCCCTTGTGAGGTTGAGAGCTGTGCTGGTGGTGGCAGGTGCCTCCAGTGGGGTCTCCCAGGCCAGACAGGTCTCAACTGAAGGGTCAGACACAGTGTGTCCACGGGCAGGATGGGCTCACTAGCCTTTGGGCAACCATCCTAGAAGGACAACTCTGACTCCAAACCCGGGCAGATGGAGCTTGTTTAGCCTTGTAAGGTTCCATCTCAGAGAAGGACACTCTAACCAAACCTACGACCTGAGGACTTCACTGTCACCGTCCAAGCTCGCTAGGCCCTGGCAGATGAACCTCAGGTGTAAAGGGTGGAGCCAGTTGTGCGCACGCTGCGCCTCACCTAAAAAATCCACCACGCAGCCCCGAAGGGTGCACTCATCGCTTGCAGTGAGCGTGGGAAAAGCCCTTCCCAATCTTCGTTCGCGAAGCCAAGCCATGATGATGATGATGATGAACAATTACATTACAGCCTTAACACTTTAATCCAAGAATCATTAATAATCCAGATCTGTTTATTACAGAAAAAGAAAAGTATCAAAAATACCGTTAAAATTGTTATACATGTACTTATTTTCTACCCTTTTCCTGGTGTAATGCTCACCCTTCTACTGCTCCCCTGGATCGTAATGGTGGTGGTTTCACTCTGGAGGTGGTGGTAGGGTGTTAATAGGGAGTTGTCGGCACCTGGAGTCCTTTGCTAGTAGGAATGTGATGTTCATCTTGATGGGTTCTACATCGTCACATCAGAGATTCATGTGGGGTCATATTTATGTGTTTGCTAACACACTTCTACACTTTCCTGTTTCTTCATTGGCCTATGTTTCCAAATTCCATTCAGATTCATTATATGGTGCATTTTACGTAAGTCGGATATTTCTTTTTTACTCTCTTATTTATCCTGTAAATTGTTTTTGTCCTCCTTCAGGTTTGCATTTCTTTAACCGACAATTGTGGGGTTGCCAGGGTCAAAACTGTGGTCCTTCTCCTACCACCTCATACCTGTACCCCTCTATGCCAGGTTCTGTGCCTCCACTCAAGCCTCTGTAGCTGTACCTGGCTTTTATTTCTCTGAACAACTGCTTTACACCATCCATGCAAAAACAGGGTACCATAAGCAGAAGTAAAACAAATTAGCCGTAGCCACTTACTCAGAAGAAGAGAAAGTTGCAGGCAGGTCAATAAGGGTTTGCATATTACAGGGCTAAATAATTACAGTGTGCAGTATAAAGATGTTTGTTGTTGCTCTTGCACTAGGTGTATAGGTACCTGTAAGCCTTAGTGTATATACATATATCCATATCTATCCACACACACACATCTGTATCTGAACTCTGCTTTCTACATTGTGTTTCTGCAGGTTTGGAAGTGAGTGCTTTTGGAAGATCAACACACAAAGCTTTACATTCACATTTTCTACATGACATCAGTGTAACAAACGTATTCCAGAAAATAGTTCCTTCCAGGTTTCTACGGGAGAATCACCCCTCGTTCCAAATTCTTGATGCATAAGCTATAGTTGCTGGGGTTTCATTGCATATTGACAGAATTGTCACAGGCAGACCTAATGGAATCCACATTAGCATTAATAGATTTTAGCTCACAGCACATGATAGACCACTTCTGAATTTGGCTGAAAGTATTTTTATTTAATTCTATAAATTTAATTTATCCTGAAGAGCGAAGTACATTCATCTTGACTTACTGGAAAAACACACATACACAGATGATCTTGAGAAATGAACATTTAATTCACGTCACACTTTTTAAATATCTGTCTGAGAAATTACTCTACTGTAAGGGACAGGGTAGTTTCAGTATGACTTACTGTTCTCACTGCTAGCCAAAAATACTATGACACAATGAAAACAGAATTAGGCATTACAGCACAGTCTTGTATATAACAAGGTATGCTGGAAGTCTTGGAGCCCTTAAGTATCACCATGATAGTGATACAGAACAGTAACAAGATGAGTCATAAATGGGAGACCTGTGAGCAGGCAGAAGTTACTCAGAGATTAAGGGCACAGGAGACATAGCAGGAAGAAAGAAACACTAGAGTGGAGGGAAAGTGGAAAGAATTTAATTTAAAAAAGTAAATCTGGAGTCAGGACTTAACAGAACTTTAAAAGGCAGCCTGGGAGGAATTACTTACAATAGATGTGTCAGAAGAGAAGAGCATGTGGAGGAGGCATCTCCTGTAATACAAGGCTACAGACACATAACTTTTACTGCTCCCTTTGTACCCTCCAAAGAAGTAATTTTGCTCTCAGGTTTGTCTGCAGAGATATGAACGCTCCTAAGCCTTAGTTCAGATGAAAGGAGCCAGTTTAGCAAAGAGTACTCATTAATATGTCTAAAGCTAATCTGGCTAAATCTTCTACAGAAGACTGAAATAAATTCAAAAATCATTTATAGAAGTAGTGGAGGCAGGTGAATGAAGGCGGCAGCAGCAACCAGCAATAAACAGGCTGAGGAGCTGCTAGAGGCCTCAGTGCTAGAAAAGGAAGTGTGTTTCAGTGACTGTCTTGTAGGAAGTTGTCCTGGTACCGAAGGTAGAGGGGACTTCTAGTTTGCGGTACTATCCCCTGTGTAGCTAACTGCATACCTGTTCCTGGAGAATGAGAACTCTATGAAAATCATTGCTGAATAAAGAAAAATAGTAGAAAGGATGAGATACAAACAAAAACCCCCAAACTGATAAAAAAAAAGAAAAAAACAAAAGACAAAAACCAAAAAAAGAAAGAGACAAAGTGTATCAGAAATTCTGCTCTGTATGGTAATCATTTCACTATTAGGAAGCTTGAAAATTCCTACTCTGTGTACAGGGGTGTACATACCTCTAACGGTGGGCATGAATCGTTCTAGTAACATTACTAACAGGGAAGGTCGAAATAGATTGTAATGTGGATTTCCTGATGTCTAGAAAATCTCAAGCATAGGCTGCAACTTTTCCATCCATACAGGTGCTCGCAGGACTGCACCCCTTTTGTCAACTTTATTTGAATTTGTAGAGCTAAGGGGAAAAGTTCAGTAAAGAACACATCATTGTAATTCTGTGTGAATGCTTGTACTCACTGGAAAATTAAACAGAGCTAGAAGTATAAATGCTTCTGGGTGTTGAGCTTGACTATGGCACATATGTATGTATCAATATAGCTATAGGTATGGATATATATGGATATGCACATGCATCTATGTGAATATTCAAAAAATCCATTTAAAATAAATATAAATATAAATATATAAATATGCAGGTATATAATACTGCATAGTTCATATACTGAATTTTGATATCATAGAGTTTTATTCTGCATCTCCAGGTTCAAAACTCAATGCTTACAAAGTACTCAATCTTCAACTGCTACATCAGTGCTGAGTATTATGGAGAAAGGATTTGTGTAAAGAAACACTGTAAGAAAAATTAACATATTTTATTTTGTGTTATTAGGTACAAAATGAATAAAAGTAATTAATGGAACCTCAATGAATTAATCATCATTCTTACTCTTTCC